>NC_092230.1:25674802-25747302 GCF_036320965.1 Panulirus ornatus | reverse complement strand
CCTATACCCTATACCATTGCTTTCTATATCCTACTGGCCTTCCAAGATTGCGCCATTTTATCGTGGGTTTTTTTTTTCGTAAAGTAAATAACGCATTATACGACTACAGAACCAACACAGCTTTTTTTGTTTAGTTATTTTGATGATTTGCTTTGTGTTTCCATTAGAGTAACTGAGATCCCAATTTATTCTTCATCATGGGACCTGACAAGATTTTTTCTTGTTAACATGTTAAGCCAGCTCATATTATATTTTTTCATTCCTTTCTCCCTCCAGTGATGGAGTAATTACTTTTATCCAAACGAAGATTATAATTGGTGATGATTTTTTTTTTCAAAATCAAAGCTTTAATTAGCGCTGCAGTGGACATTCCCTGTCAGTGTTACGATGAACGTGTAAAAGAGTTCATATTTTATACTCCCTTCTCCGTTTTCTTCCTTTCTCCTGCGTTTTCTTCCCTTTTCAAACTCCGTTTTCTTTCCTTCCTCCTCCTGTTTTCCTCCCTCCTCCTCCTTCGTTTTCCTCCTTCCTCCTCCGTTTTCTTCCCTCCTTCTCACAAACTAAATTCCACTTCGTTGTCTTCTCCAACGGTCTCTGACAAGGACCATTGCCGGTTCTAACGGTCACTCACACGGACCATATCAAATCCTGACGGCCCTTCACGAGGCCTGGTATATGCTGCAGTGGTGCCCCACACGGACGTGGCATGTCCTTACGGACCATCATAGACACTGTTACATAACCCTGTGGTCCTTCACACGATGGGTGTGTGGAGACCTGGGCCTGGAGAACATGCTAAGGGCATGTTAGTACCGAACGGTCTTCAGGCCCTGTGGGACTACCAGCTGGCCACAGGATAGTGGTCTTTGCTGCCTCCAGCTGGTCAGAGGATAGTGGTCTTTGCTGCCTCCAGCTGGCCACAGGATGGTGGTCTTTGCTGCCACCAGCTGGCCACAGGATGGTGGTCTTTGCTGCCACCAGCTGGCCACAGGATGGTGGTCTTTGCTGCCACCAGCTGGCCACAGGATGGTGGTCTTTGCTGCCTCCAGCTACCCACAGGATGGTAGTCCTTGTAGCCTTCGGCTGGCCACAGGATGGTGGTCTTTGCTGCCTCCAGCTGGCCACATGATGGTGGTCTTTGCTGCCTCCAGCTGGCCACAGGATGGTGGTCCTCGTCTCCAATGTCCCACAGGATAGAGTAACATCATGTCTAGTCCTTCCATATCTCCGTAAAGTCCTTGTGGTGTCTTCACATGTATGGCAGAAAAACTTATGTATAAAAATGACTGTAGGAAATTTAATGACTGCTGCAGTTACACCACGTCAGAGAAAACTTACTTGCTTGCGAGATCTTACCACGAGACTTTGCTGGAAGGCAGGGCGAGCGCGTAGTGCTTACTGCTGGAAATGCAGAGTTTCGTAGAACGAGTCGTGTGAGTTGGGTGTTGTCATATGTTACAGACATGAAGGAGAGATTGTGTGTTTGTGGAATGAAGACTAGCCACCACTAAGTGGGTGAGGCAGAAAGATGCGGCATCCACCTGGGACCAGATGTATGACACTTGACAGCCACTGAAGTGTTGGCTTAACTCCCTGGTCGCTGGCTGCCTAGAGAGAGAGAGAGAGAGAGAGAGAGAGAGAGAGAGAGAGAGAGAACAGACAGCTCTAGTGATTAACGTAATACAGTGACTGAATTTCTTTTCTTAAAGTGTGTTGAAACGTCAAGCAAAGTCTGGGTGGACCATTACCTGGTGTGAGACAGAGGAACGTCTGGGGATGTGATGAACCCCACGGACGGAATGTACTGTACAGGGAATGGTTGGAACGGTCACACACACACACACACACACACACACACACACACACACAAGGTACACACATAAACACACTACACACACACACACACACACACACACACAAAGACGAAAGTCGTTAGAGTGGAAAGTCGCCAGGGAGACATATCTAACTTTCGCCAGTACCGACCAACTTCTTAATGACTAAAAACTTAACGACCATTTCGTGAAGTTGAAAGCATTTTATTCAAGATGATTATGACATTGTTGGTGTACTGAGCTGGATTCTATTTTTCCATTCTTTTTTTGTTCAGTAATTGATACCAAAAATTCCAGGGTCTTTTTATTTATAAAGTATTGCCACATAAGAGTCCACCAGATATTTGTTGAGGAATTTTCATATAAACCAAGAACGAGTTTACGTGTAAGTCTTGAATTTAGGTATATAATACGAGTTTACAAGTAAACTGACTGAACCAGCGTTTTAACTATAAGTGCATATGTAAACCACAAGTGAGCTTGAGTGTAAACCATGAGTTGCCATGTAAACCGTGGGTGAGTTTGTGTGATGAAGGAGAGTCGCAGTAGCGTCAGTGAGGCTGGGACTCACCCAGGAGGCACACTGCCCTAGGACACAAGGGGTCATGTCATCCGCACCATATGTCTTGCCCGCCTGTAGCTGGGAGACGACATGGCAGAAGACCTTACTGCAAGATGATATAGAAGAAGGAATAGGCTCAGTGAGAGGAGAAGTGGGAGGGGAGAGGGCGAGATGTAGATTCATCCAAAGTAGTAAAGTTAGAGGGGGAAATAAGGTTCAGAAAAGTGCGTTTTTATTAGTAGTAGAGTTGATGAACAATATCATCAGGTTGGAGGAGAGAGGAGGTAGGAGCGAGCTGCAGTTATTGGAGATCAGTTTGGTTAAGGAGCAGAGATTTGATCACGAGAAGTTTTATCACGTCACTTGGCTTCTTATGAAGGTCCGCTTGACTCTTCCAACGCCTACTTTGTAGTGATTCCGGCCAGAGATGAAGTTAGAATGACCTTCTGAATAAAGGAAGAGTTTCATATATATATATATATATATATATATATATATATATATATATATATATATATATATATATATATATATATATATAATCCCTGGGGATAGGGGAGAAAGAATACTTCCCACGTATGGTTCCATCCGCTGCCAAATCCACTCCCAGATATCTAAAACACTTCACTTCCTCCAGTTTTTCTCCATTCAAACTTACCTCCCAGTTGACTTGACCCTCAACCCTGCTGTACCTAATAACCTTGCTCTTATTCACACTTACTCTTAACTTTCTTCTTTCGCACACTTTACCAAACTCAGTCACCAGCTTCTGCAGTTTCTCACATGAATCAGCCACCAGCGCTGTATCATCAGCGAACAACAACTGACTCACTTCCCAAACTCTCTCATCCACAACAGACTGCATACTTGCCCCTCTTTCCAAAACTCTTGCATTCACCTCCCTGACAACCCCATCCATAAACAAATTAAACAACCATGGAGACATGACGTACCCCTGCCGTAAACCTACATTCATTGAGAACCAGTCACTTTCCTCTCTTCCTACACGTACACATGCCTTACATCCTCGATAAAAACTTTTCACTGCTTCTAACAACTTGCCTCCCACACCATATATTCATAATATCTTCCACAGAGCATCTCTATCAACTCTATCATATGCCTTCTCCAGATCCATAAATGCTACATACAAATCCATTTGCTTTTCTAAGTATTTCTCACATACATTCTTCGAAGCAAACACCTGATCCACACATCCTCTACCACTTCTGAAACCACACTGCTCTTCCCCAATCTGATGCTCTGTACATGCCTTCACCCTCTCAATCAATACCCTCCCATATAATTTACCAGCAATACTCAACAAACTTATACCCCTGTAATTTGAGCACTCACCCTTATCCCCTTTGCCTCTGTACAATGGCACTATGCAAGCATTCCGCCAATCCTCAGGCACCACACCATGAACCATACATACATCAAATAACCTCACCAACCAGTCAACAATACAGTCACCCCCTTTTTTCATAAATTCCACTACAATACCATCCAAACCTGCTGCCTTGCCGGCTTTCATCTTCCGCAAAGCTTTTACTACCTCTTCTCTGTTTACCAAATCATTTTCCCTAACCCTCTCACTTTGCATACCACCTCGACCAAAACACCCTATATCTGCCACTCTATCATCAAACACATTCAACAAACCTTCAAAATACTCACTCCACCCCCTTCTCACATCACCACTACTTGTTATCACCTCCCCATTAGCCCCCCCTCACTGAAGTTCCCATTTGCTCCCTTGTCTTACGCACTTTCTTTACCTCCTTCCAAAACATCTTTTTATTCTCCCAAAAATTTAATAATACTCTCTCACCCCAACTCTCATTTGCCCTCTTTTTCACCTCTTGCACCTTTCTCTTGACCTCCTGCCTCTTTCTTTGATACATCTCCCACTCATTTGCATTTTTTCCCTGCAAAAATCGTCTAAATGCCTCTCTCTTCTCTTTCACTAATAATCTTACTTCTTCATCCCACCACTCGCTACCCTTTCTAATCAACCCACCTCCCACGCTTCTCATGCCACAAGTATCTTTTGCGCAAGCCATCACTGATTCCCTAAATACATCCCATTCCTCCCCCACTCCCCTTACCTCCTTTGTTCTCACCTTTTTCCATTCTGTACTCAGTCTTTCCTGGTACTTCCTCACACAAGTCTCCTTCCCAAGCTCACTTACTCTCACCACTCTCTTCACCCCAACATTCTCTCTTCTTTTCTGAAAACCCCCACAAATCTTCACCTTCGCCTCCACAAGATAATCATCAGACGTCCCTCCAGTTGCACCTCTCAGCACGTTAACCTCCAAAAGTCTCTTTCGCGCGCCTGTCAATTAACACGTAATCCAATAACGCTCTCTGGCCATCTCTCCTACTTACATACGTATACTTATGTATATCTCTCTTTTTAAACCAAGTATTGCCAATCACCAGTCCTTTTTCAGCACATAAATCTACAAGCTCTTCACCATTTCCATTTACAACACTGAACACCCCATGTATACCAATTATTCCCTCAACTGCCACATTACTCACCTTTGCATTCAAATCACCCATCACTATAACCCTGTCTGGTGCATCAAAACCACTAACACACTCATTCAGCTGCTCCCAAAACACTTGCCTCTCATGATCTTTCTTCTCATGCCCAGGTGCATATGCACCAATAATCACCCATCCCTCTCCATCAACTTTCAGTTTTACCCATATCAATCTAGAATTTACTTTCTTACACTCTATCACATACTCCCACCACTCTTGTTTCAGGAGCAGTGCTACTCCTTCCCTTGCTCTTGTCCTATCACTAACCCCTGACTTTACTCCCAAGACATTCCCAAACCACTCTTCCCCTTTACCCCTGAGCTTCGTTTCACTCAGAGCCAAAAGATCCACGTTCCTTTCCTCAAACATACTACCTATCTCTCCTTTTTTCTCATCTTGGTTACATCCACACACATTTAGACACCCCAATGTGAGCCTTCGAGGAGGATGAGCACTCCCCGCGTGACTCCCTCTTCTGTTTCCCCTTTTAGAAAGTTGAAATACAAGGAGGCTACACAAATATGTATTAACAGATGTATTAATCACAGTAATATAACATACCTTGTGATATCACACATTATTCAGTCACGAAGAATATAACAATTCCTGCACAGCTGTAGGCGTTCCAGGTTAGCGTCAGGTGAGAGACCAGGACGAAAGTGAGACTGATCAGTGAGAGGAAACTGTCAAGGAAAGCTTAATGGAAGAGAAGGATTTCAGGAAATTGAATTTGGCCGAATTGGTTTAATAGGCCGTAATTGTCTGGTGTCCAACTGGAGGAGATGGAAAGTTGGCTGGAGATGAATGGTGGTTGTTGGAGAAGAGGACCAGGTGAAGACAAGGTGGGGAGTGGGGAGAGAGAAGATAGTGGGGGAGGAGAACGTCACGTGTGGATCAATACTTGGGAGATGGAGTTGACCAATCCATTGTAGGAAAATAAGGCGGGTGAAATGCTGAATACACAGAGGAGGTTGTTTGTGAAATCACTGTTGGAGGAGCTGTGAGATTGAGTCTATCATCCTGTGAATGGGACAGACGATTGTGTTATGGGATGGGAAATAGATTGTGGTCTGGAACAGCAATGAGGTTCCTGGGACAGAAGGGTAAAAATGTGCTCTGGGATAGATAGTTGAAGTTGCTCTGAAGGAGATAAATGAAGTTACTGTGGGATAGAAAATAGACTTGCTCTGAAATAAATGGTACAGTGTTCTTCTGGATAGACAGTTAGAAGACTCTGTGGGATAGATACTAGACGGCAACCTGAGATGTATAATACAAAGTGACCTGTGGCAGTAGAAAGTGTAGTGTGTTACGGGGAAAAGTTCTATGTGGGGATTAAGTAGAGTGTGTGGGACGGGTCAAAATGGCCTTGACAAAGACAGTAAGTATACCAACCATGCACAATATGTACATGTGTATATATATATGTGTATGTCTGTGTATGTATATGTATGTATACGTTGAAATGTATAGGTATGTATATATGCGTGTGTGGGTGTTTATGTATATACATGTGACAGCGACTAAGTATAATTTCAATGATATATATATATATATATATATATATATATATATATATATATATATATATATATATATATATATATATATATATATATATATATTTTTTTCATACTATTCACCATTTCCCGCATATATATACATATATACATATATATATGTATGTATATCAGGATAACGATTGACCTTTAAACTAAGGGTTGACCCTTACATGCTGTCTCCCTTTGGTAGTGATGAGGAAACTGGCAGTTGCTATAGATATGTGGGAGGAAGACTGGACGAACACAGGTAAATAGAGGGTATATAGCATCTATGTAGGGGATGTATATAAACTATATATATGAATATGCAGAAACGAGACAGAAACGAGAACTGTGTAATCATAACAGGTGGCAGACGATTACTGAATGTAATCAAATCGATCTTTCATTGTATGGGATAAAGGTCGTACCCCAGTAGCTTTATATGACCTGAAGTTCGATGGTACGACCCTTAGATACGATGACCTGGCCTTTGACCTAACCTGTGAGGGTCAGGTTAAAGGTTATCCGGAGGGGCTCAGTGGTCGTGTCGTCCGGCTTTAGGGACGACCTAGCGTGCTCACGGTAACGTTCTTTCGTGCTCTACGGATACGTAGCGGGGCTTTAGGGCGACATCACCGTGCACAAGGGTCGTACCATCGTGCTCTGGCAGTACCTCACCGTGCACAAGGGTCGTACCATCGTGCTCTGGCAGTACCTCACCGTGCACAAGGGTCGTACCATCGTGCTCTGGCAGTACCTCACCGTGCACAAGGGTCGTACCATCGTCCTCTGGCTGTGCATCACCGTGCACAAGGGTCGTACCATCGTGCTCTGGCTGTACATCACCGTGCACAAGGGTCGTACCGTCGTGCTCTGGCTGTGCATCACCGTGCACAAGGGTCGTACCATCGTGCTCTGGCTGAACATCACCGTGCACAAGGGTCGTACCGTCGTGCCCTGGCTGTGCATCACCGTGCGCAAGGGTCGTACCATCGTGCTCTGGAAGTGCATCACTGTGCACAAGGGTCGTACCGTCGTGCTCTGGCTGTGCATCACCGTGCACAAGGGTCGTACCATCGTGCCCTGGCTGTGCATCACCGTGCACAATGGTCGTACCATCGTGCTCTGGCAGTGCATCACCGTGCACAAGGGTCGTACGGTCGTGCCCTGGCTGTGTATCACTGTGCACAAGGGTCGTACCATCGTGCTCTGGCAGTACCTCACCGTGCACAAGGGTCGTACCATCGTGCTTTGGAAGTGCACCACCGTGCACGAGGGTCGTACCGCCACGTCCAAGGACTTACAGCACAAAGGATCTACAGGACAATCGCGTCATTTCCGTAACTCATGGAATAAAAATGCAGTCTTCTAAAAGCCCATAGAAAAAAAAAAGAACTTGTGCTGTCAAATTGTCAAAATATAAAAAAAAAACATCACTTGTGAGGTCTTCAGTAACTGCCAATATAACCTGGAGTGAGAAGCAATTAAAAGTTTATTAATTATTCATAGGAGATGATGATGGTTCCTGGAGAAGTGTCTGTCTCCCGTGTAGACACGCTGATGGATCCTGCCATACTGATAATAGTGATGGTTTCTGGGGGAGGGTCTGTTGTAGACACACTGCTGGATCTTGCCCATCAGTATGGTGCTACACACACTGCTGGTCCCCTTCATACTAATGATGTTGGCCCATCAGTATGTTGCTACACACACTGCTGGCCCCCTTCATACTAATGATGCCTCCCCTTCAGTGTATATCTACAACCACTGGTGATCCCTGCACACAGAGGCGAGTCCCACAGACCCAGCGTGGTGAGGTCCGTACCTGTAATCAGATAGAAGAAAGGCGATTCTAAATGTTCAATAGAGTAACAGTTAAGGAGAGTTTTAGAGACTCCAGAGACGGCAGAAGTGAGAGCAATGGGGTGATAATTGGAGGGGGGTTAGGTTGGTCTCCTTTCGTAGGGATGGGCTGCACCAAGGCATGATTCTAAGAGGAAGGAAAAGTCCGTTTTTTTTTAGACAGGTGAAAGAAGCAAGCTAGGATCGGTGTAAACTCAGAGACACACTCGTTTAGGACTCGAGGAGGTAGGCCATCTGGGCCATATGTCTTGCCCTCCTGGAATTGGGAAATTACTCAGACCTTACTCGAGGAAAATATGTGGGATAGTATAGTGTCTGTGGGAGATGGTATAGTCTCGGTGGGAGGAGATGGAACCGGAGGATTAGAAGTAGAATCAACCAAAGTTGAATCAGAGGACAGAATGGGATACAAAACTCATAAACGACCGTGATGAATTCGGAACATATGATAGCACTCGATCCCCTTTCTGTGATTCAGTCGGTGGCTGAGCGGTCACAGCACTCGCCTCCGTACACACACACACACACACACACACACACACTCTCTCTTCTCTCTCTCTCTCTCTCTCTCTCTCTCTCTCTCTCTCTCTCTCTCTCTCTCTCTCTCTCTCTCTCTCTCTCTCTCACTCCTCTTGCTGATAGTGAACAACTTTGACCATTAGCAATTGTCACTCTAACACTAGGCCATGAGCAGACTGCAAATTAAAGATAACTGGATTACTCAAAAGATCATATATATATATATATATATATATATATATATATATATATATATATATAATCAGTTTTAATTTTTTCAGGAATGTTTCACATATACTACTTAAAAGGCCTTTACATATGACACTCTGAAAAGATAACTTTATAGTTTTGATATACACGAGGTATATTTTGATATATCTATAGATACTTGTACCTAAACATCTTTCCCCGACACTCTACATTTTTACGTAGACAAATTATTTCCCAGGTATATACTGCTGTATGTTGCAGAAAAATCTGAGAAAACATGTGATATGAGACCCGCTATGTCCAGGCAACGCAAATGTTTACCTGGCCAGATTAAATTCTCTCCTCTCTCTCTCTCTCTCTCTCTCTCTCTCTCTCTCTCTCTCTCTCTCTCTCTCTCTCTCTCTCTCTGAGACCCACTAGATCGTTTGATCAGCCTCCAACATACACGCTGGTATCCATGTCTTTCCTGAGCAAAAAAGACGAAGAATTTCCCCCCAAGAATGTTAATCAGTTTCCAGGTTCTGTTTCTCGTCTTGGAAATGTGAAGCATTTCTGTTTATATTGGTCATTTCCACGGGAGGTTTGAACCTGAGAAAGTCTGAACATCTTGGGAGAGTTTGAGGGACTGAGGTATGCTGATTACTTGGGGTAACGCGTCTCGTTTTCTGTCTTCCTCTCTGTCGTGTGAACCAGCTCGAGAACAGACCAGCCACAACTCCCAGTCTTCGTCAGACTAATAGTTTTCTGCACAAGTTCTCGGCTGGACTCTCGGCTGGAATGAATGACTTACTTCAAAAGAAAACACAATCATCTCGCTCAGTTTGAAGCTTTTAGACTTGATCAGTTGACAAAGATTTCTTGTAATATATAGACTTTCTTGTAGAGCTAGGTTCAGAGTCCTCATTTCCGATATAGTGAGAAATGGATCCATCGTCATTTATTCTCATCCAATGTGAGACAATAGTGAATTCAAAGGAGATTTTACCTCTTCTTTTCAATGGGTCTTAATGGTTGGAAACTCACATATATGAGATATCCTGACCTTTTCTCAAAAGAAAATGTTCAATAACTGGTAACAGAATGACATTATAGTTAGGTATTCCCGGGTATAATAGTAAAATCTTGACCAGTGCTTCTCTTGTGTCGGAGAGAATTATGTGACAGGTAACGCTATCATTTCGGACATTTTTAGCTTCAAAGTCTCGTGTGTTCGAACCATCAGTCTCGAGCGATTGGGTCGAACTCCATCATGATTGTGTCCACGACTGATGGCGTCTCGTCGCCTCGTCGTCCAGATGTCTCGTGTATTTCCTTCTGTTTCTGTGGTATTTGGTATTAGTTCCTCGTTGACAAAAATGTTAAAATGTCAGGGGTAAGATCGGCTGTGTGGCTCATACTAAAGCTAAGTTAGACTCAGGTTTATGTCTCATTAACCCAAGTTATATAACATCTGTAACGGTAGCAGGATTTAGATAAGAAACTGGCTCTACGTGCTTATCTGTTTCATGTTATCTTTCTCTCTCTCTCTCTCTCTCTCTCTCTCTCTCTCTCTCTATCTCTCTCTCTCTCTCTCTCTCACCAAACATGTATCACATAGACAGAACATAAAAGCTACAGTAGGACCATTGGTAACCGAACGTGGTAAAGTGACTGATGACGGCAAGGGAATGTCCTTCATAGTGAATGATACTTCAATTCTGTATGTACCGCCGAGGAAGAACCATGCATAACTCAACCGTATATATGTTTTTTCGAGCGTCTGATGACATGATATTAAAAATGACTGAAAATAAGATCTATGAAGTGGTTGAAACATATTTGACTAAATTAACCCAAATATACCGACTCCCCATGATAACCCAGCCCCAAGATTATTGCAAGAGGTCAGATGGCAACTGATATTTCCTATAACCAAATGTTTCACGAATCACCAGCGGAAGGTAACGTGCCTAGTGATTGCATATTGGCAAATGTCATCCCATTTTATATATAGGGAAGATAAAAGATGATGATGAGGCTAATCCATCAACAGCCATAGAGATAGATCGTCCAGAGAGGATGCCAGATATGAGGGAGCAAACTGGAGGAGGGAAGCCAAAAGAGGAGAACTTAGAGATGAGGCCCCCGAACGCCACAACCTTTCACACACACACACACACACACACACACACACACACACACACACACACACACACACACACATAATCACTTGTTCGCCATTTCCTGCGTTAGCGAGGTAGCGCCAGGAACAAACAAAGAGAGGCCGAATTCACTTACATCTATTCTCTAGCTGTCATGTACAATGCACTATAACCACAGCCTCCTATCAGCAACGAGGCCTAGCCGTTTCACAGGCCATGGTGTGGTCCATTGACAGCACGTCGACCTCTGTGTACCACACATCATTCCAGTTCACTTTATCCTGTGCACACCTTTCACTCTACTGCATGATCAGGCCCCGATCACTCAATTTTTTTGTACACTCCAGC
This sequence comes from Panulirus ornatus, assembly GCF_036320965.1. Taxonomy (NCBI): domain Eukaryota; kingdom Metazoa; phylum Arthropoda; class Malacostraca; order Decapoda; family Palinuridae; genus Panulirus; species Panulirus ornatus. The sequence continues at coordinate 25,735,727 of NC_092230.1, read as the reverse complement.
TTTCAGTCTCTCCACCTCTGACAAATATACCTTCATGCCATCCTCTCCTCAATCATTTTCTCCTTATGTCCAAACCATTTCAACACACCCTCTTCAACCCACTCAACTACACTCTTTTTATTTCCACACATCTCTCTTACGCTTTCATTACATACTCGATCAAACCACCTCACACCACATATTGTCCTCACACATTTCATTTCCAAAATATCCATCCTCCTCCCCACCTCCTCATGCCTCTCATCCAAACATCATCCCTGGGACTACTATATTTTCAACATAATCATTTTTGCCCTCCCACATAACGACTTCTCTCTCAACATTCTTCAGTGCTTCCAGAACCATTCTGCAACGCTCCCAGAGCCTTCACCCCCTCTTCCATTTGTTCCCAAGTATATAAAACACTTCATTTCCTCCATATTTTCTCCACTCAAACTCACACCTCAACTAACCTGTCTCTCAACCCTACTGAACCTAATAACCCCGCTTATATTCAAATTTGCTCTCAACTTCCTCCCTATATATATTTATGTTTGTGTGTGTGTGTGTGTGTGTGTGTGTGTAGGTGTGTGTGTGTGTGCAAAAAAAAAGAACGGGACTGGCTGAATCATTATCAACTAGTCCATCAGCTGTTTACATATGAGGGTCATCTGTCTCGCCTCCCACAGTCAATTAGCACTAATTACAACATTAGTCTATTCCAAGCTTGCCAGACCTCATCATCTGCCAGCACCAGCTGCGGGTAGTCACCAGGGTGAGTGTCCATCCCTCCTACTGTATTAGCACTGACCTACTCCAAGCTCTCATATGTTCTAACTGATCATTACTAAAGTGTGATATTTATCTTGACACAATCTCTCTCTCTCTCTCTCTCTCTCTCTCTCTCTCTCTCTCTCTCTCTCTCTCTCTCTCTCTCTCTCTTACCAAGCAACGCACAAGCCTGCGAGGCTACAGGTTTTCAGTGTCATTTTACATTTGATTTGAATTGTTCGTCAAGGAAGAGAAAAGAGAGAGGGGTGATTGAATCACAGCCTCAAAGTTTCTAAACCATGAATGTGATGACAGACGTAGAAGAGTTCGTCGAGCGAATAACCAGAAGACATAAACATGAAGTTGAGCAAGAAACTAGTCAAAAAATATGTTCAAAAAAGAATACTTTTGCCGTACAAGAGATGCGTGTGAATGGAATAGACTGCATGAGGATATTGCAAATATGAACAGCAAACAGAAATTCCAAAAAAGATACGTGACAGTGGAGGAGGCCGGGCCTCTGAGAGTGGTGGGGTTGCAGAGGGTACATCATACCCGGGTCAGGGAGTGCAAAACGGGGGGCCCGGGAATTTCCTGGGATCTCAGAAAATGAAGAAAATCAACAGAGCGCCCCATTCCACCCCTCTCATCTTCCATACCCTCTTTGGCCTTACTGTTCACGGCATAAAACCGTAGTGGATAAAAACATGATGACTAATGAAGAAGGGAAGGGGATCCGAAAGAAACTTTGAACCCTTGATAAAATTCCTCTCATGGGTCCTGAGATGAGGTTCAGGAGATGCGTCTCCACGAGTTTAAAATTCCTTCCCTGTACATTGCACGTAGGTAACTACACACCTCCCAGCTCGGCTCTCACCTGCGTCAGGACTTACGTGATATGTAAACTTCCCCGCTGAGGGTATTAACTTATTCATTAACCTCTCCACCGATAATTGACGTTCAGTATCCGCCCCACACAGCCATTATCCTTCCTTACAACACCGTACAGAACACAAAGGCAACATCTCCCAGTGAAACAATACAATCTATCTCAACCTTTCACTTTCCCAAAAAGTCTCGATCAAACTTGGGTAATCATTCGTCTTCTCTCCCCAAATTACTTTTTTTTTTTTAGCTGACTGTTGGCCCAGAGTCCATCAGATCCTCCCTGAAGGTCGAGATCCCGGCTCATTGGCTTTGTTTTCCCTATCTTAACGTACAACCTTATCCTCAGAAGTTTATGGACCTGCAGCATGATCAGATGCCATCCAAGATGATCAGCTCCAACATCTACTCCATCTTGCCCCCTGCCACCTCCTAATGACCGCCTTTGTTTACTTCTTCTCAATCCCTAATGGAGTCCTGGTGCTGTTTCTCAAAGGATTATTCCCGTCATGTCTTCCCGCCATCTTTTACGTCACCCTTTTTAATTAACTTTTCCCCTCAGGATCAATTTCTGCTGAGGTTATCAGCTGGTCTGGTCTACACAGTACTTCCATCCTTCCTGTACGTCCGTCTGGGCAGACATTTTCCCTTAGACATATTCTTCCTATACTTTTTTATATACAACAACATTGAAACGAAACTGAGAGGTACAAAATATTCCAGGCATTACGAAAATTCCTGTTTTATTGAGTCATTTTCCAGTTTCTAAGAATATAGGTTAGTCTTCTTGTACAGTAGGTTAGTACAGCAGCAGCTGCAGTCAGGATCTTATGCAAACACTCCCCTCCCTATCATATCATATTTGCACCAAACATTTTACAGTAAAGCTTGAGAGACTTAAGCTATATATGGCGGCTGTAGCAGTGTAGAACGTGATTGGTTTCTGGTAAAACGTGATGGGCACTGTAATGGCAACAAATAATGTTAGTGAACAAATTTTCTCTTCACTGATTTTCCACAAAGTACCACGGAAGCCATGAAGGTTTCTTGGATATATGACTTTATAACTACATATATGTAAATAAGAGGAAAATTAGCTCCCATGATCACATATTCGTAATCAGTAATTAGAAACTGAACCATGTGATAAATGAAACGCAATGCAAAGTTGTCGTGGGGTGATTGAATGGCCATCCCAGTTGACACCAGATGTATATAAAATATTGGCTTGGAAATAAGAAATAAATGGTAAACTTCAAGATGAAACCAGCTTGTGTGATCAGAATCATAGTTCGTGTTGGCAGAGCCTAGTGCCTCTACATTATTTACAATATCGTTGTAAAGCAAGTCTCACGGGTGATGCTGTCCTTATATATGATGGTAAATCTTTAGCTCTGTTTCTCTTTACTTCTGTGTCCTCCTTCTAAACTTCCTCTATTTTCGTTAAACGTATTTTGCTCGTTCCATATTTGTACCTTCATTGTTCTATGGCACTTAATATCCTCACAGACTAACCTATTATCTTAATGTTTACTCATGACTTTACGTTCTCATGAAACATTTTCCAGATTTTCATTTCCTTATATTTACTTTGTCACCATACGTCTTTATATATGTAGGCAATAAGTTAACACACTACATGTATGTTGAGTATGTTAGCTCCTGGCTGATATCCCAACATACCAGCGGCAGATTGTTACATATGAACTTTATATACACATACTGTAAGCTGCTGGAGACACTTTACTACAGCCGGAACAACTTAAGACGTTACAGGGAAGGAGGCGACCATGTGATTAGTGTCCTGACGTCTTTTTTCATTACTCTATTACCATCATTATCTTTACTGCACGCACATTACTTACACCGGGATCATACTTACGTGTAAACTTGGAAGTACTAATGTCATGGACAACTTTATTTCCGTACAACTACAATTTCCTATATTAAGTTCCTCTTACATTTTAAGATGGTGTCATGACTGATCAATATCACTTTGATTGGAAAAGTGTCAATCTTAAAAGTAATGCGGAAACAAATACTTCCTTAGCTTTTTCTTCTATTGACGTACCAGCTATTGAGCCTGTGAATGCTGAAATCATATACAAACTTACATGAAAAAAAAATCATAATTTTTTATATAGCGTTCATAGGAAATGTTAGTAATAGCCAAGAAAATAAGAATGAGACACAATGTTGAGGAAGGCAGTATTGACACAGGCTCAAGTCTGTGTATGCAAGATTCATAAGTACATTCAAATGTGTAAATCACTTACGTAATGTAGCGGTGAAATATGCAATTTGTATAGACTAAGGGTATGAAAGATGATAATTTGTACATATATTTTTTTCTTCAGTGTCATTGCACACGAAGCCAATTGCGAGGTTTAAGGCACCACACAGATCACCTAGAGTTTTATTGATTGTGTTCTGCAGTTATTGTATAGTATATTTCGACTATTGATCGTCTTTCGATTACACATATGGCGATAGTGGGGAGGGCTATGATGATATGGGAAAACGTAGGATTAATTAACGTACTAATAGGTGAAATGTTTGCAGATATGAACAAAACTTGTGAACCCCTCCCTAGATATCCCCTGGCAACCAATTTCTACCTCAGTATTCAATACTATGGTCGAAGTACATCAACAATGTCAACGTAGGCAGATGCGTGCGCCACATGTTCCGACTGCTGTTACCTGTGGTAGCTGGCAGTGTCGTGTGTCCGCTACACAACAAACTCACCATAGAACCAGCACCACTTGTAAATAACAACCGCAGTAGTCATACGTTTCCCTCACTTTGACATCACTGTACTTAACCTTGTACTTCTCTAGATCATCGCTACCCCTCCCTCAAATGTCTTATTTATCAACGTATGATAATGACGATGATAATAATGATGATGATAATAATAATAAATGAATTTATCCTCTTCATATTACTCTAAGTACAGTATACTTTTATTAAAGCACGAGGTCAACGATACTCAGGGTGATTAGAGTGAGTTGGTTGGCTGTTTGGGGTTGAAACGTATCAACTGGCTGGGTAATTAAGGCCGTCTTCGTTAAGCTACATCGACCAAATGAAATATCATTAACGCCTTCTCCGGGTAGTAAGGATAATTCTAAGACCACATTCCCTCTCACTCTTCATAATATTATAACAAGAGCTACGAAACGATGAAATGAAAAGATTTTTCTCCATTGTCAGTTCTACCTTCGCTAGAGCCTATGTTCAGTATTACGAAAAGAAATCATTAGAATTTTGTTGGTGTTGTGTACATCTGATTGTACGGTGTTTCGTTCGTGATGTGCAGTGCGGAAGACAGGCTCTACCTAAAGATTTTTAAAGGCTTTGAAGAATTAGATTGCCTGATAATATATATATATATATATATATATATATATATATATATATATATATATATATATATATATATATATATGCGGAAGATGAAAGCCGGCAAGCAGCAGGTTTAGATGGTATTGCAGTGGAATCTATTAAAAAAGGGGGTGACTGTATTGTTGACTGGTTGGTAAGGTTATTTAATGTATGTATGACTCATGGTGAGGTGCCTGAGGATTGGCAGAATGCGTGCATAGTACCATTGTACAAAGGCAAAGGGGATAAGAGTGAGTGCTCAAATTACAGGGGTATAAGTTTGTTGAGTATTCCTGGTAAATTATATGGGAGGGTATTGATTGAGAGGGTGAAGACATGTACAGAGCATCAGATTGGGGAAGAGCAGTGTGGTTTCAGAAGTGGTAGATGATGTGTGGATCAGGTGTTTGCTTTGAAGAATGTATGTGAGAAATACTTAGAAAAGCAAATGGATTTGTATGTAGCATTTATGGATCTAGAGAAGGCATATGATAGAATTGATAGAGATGCTCTGTGGAAGGTATTAAGAATATATGGTGTGGGAGGCAAGTTGTTAGAAGCAGTGAAAAGTTTTTATCGAGGATGTAAGGCATGTGTACGTGTAGGAAGAGAGGAAAGTGATTGGTTCTCAGTGAATGTAGGTTTGCGGCAGGGGTGTGTGATGTCTCCTTGGTTGTTTAATTTGTTTATGGCTGGGGTTGTTAGGGAGGTGAATGCAAGAGTTTTGGAAAGAGGGGCAAGTATGCAGTCTGTTGTGGATGAGAGAGCTTGGGAAGTGAGTCAGTTGTTGTTCGCTGATGATACAGCGCTGGTGGCTGATTCATGTGAGAAACTGCAGAAGCTAGTGACTGAGTTTGGTAAAGTGTGTGAAAGAAGAAAGTTAAGAGTAAATGTGAATAAGAGCAAGGTTATTAGGTACAGTAGGGTTGAGGGTCAAGTCAATTGGGAGGTAAGTTTGAATAGAGAAAAACTGGAGGAAGTAAAGTGTTTTAGATATCTGGGAGTGGATTTGGCAGCGGATGGAACCATGGAAGCGGAAGTGAATCATAGGGTGTGGGAGGGGGCGAAAATCCTGGGAGCCTTGAAGAATGTGTGGAAGTCGAGACCATTATCTCGGAAAGCAAAAATGGGTATGTTTGAAGGAATAGTGGTTCCAACAATGTTGTATGGTTGCGAGGCGTGGGCTATGGATAGAGTTGTGCGCAGGAGGGTGGATGTGCTGGAAATGAGATGTTTGAGGACAAGGTGTGGTGTGAGGTGGTTTGATCGAGTAAGTAATGTAAGGGTAAGAGAGATGTGTGGAAATAAAAAGAGCGTGGTTGAGAGGGCAGAAGAGGGTGTTTTGAAATGGTTTGGGCACATGGAGAGAATGAATGAGGAAAGATTGACCAAGAGGATATATGTGTCGGAGGTGGAGGGAACGAGGAGAAGTGTGAGACAAAATTTGAGGTGGAAAGATGGAGTGAAAAAGATTTTGAGTGATCGGGGCCTGAACATGCAGGAGGGTGAAAGGCGGGCAAGGAATCGAGTGAATTGGATCGATGTGGCGCTACCTCGCACACATAAGGGGGGAGGGGGATGGTATTCCATGTGTGGCGAGGTGGCGATGGGAATGAATAAAGGCAGACAGTGTGAATTGTGTGCATGGGTATATTTGTATGTCTGTGTGTGTATATATATGTGTACATTGAGATGTATAGGTATGTATATTTGCGTGTGTGGACGTGTATGTATATACATGTGTATGGGGGTGGGTTGGGCCATTTCTTTCGTCTGTTTCCTTGCGCTACCTCGCACACGCGGGAGACAGCGACAAAGCAAAATAAATAAATAAATAAATATATATATATATATATATATATATATATATATATATATATATATATATATATATATATATATATATGCTAGCTGCCTTTTCCAGCTTTAACGTGGTAATATCAGAATCAAACGAATGAATAGCCTCATTTGCACACATCCAACTCACTAGCTGTCAAGTATAATGTAATTTATAATGTAATTTTTTTCGGGCAAAAGCTACATATTTTTTCCAGAAAATGTATCAATAATGACTTCTGGCTCTCGTATTTTCTTATTCATTTCCGTGTTTACGTGAAAATTAGCGTATGCCCTGCAGAATATTTTCCATATATTTTCGTTACATTATTCCAACTGAAGGACAGTAAACCCACAGATCGACTTCGTAGGACGTGCCTGAACGGAGATGCTGTCTGGACAGGCAGACATACTGCTCAGTACAGTCTCGACCTAATGCGCGCTGGGGACCTCAGGATTTCGGACGTGTATGGCAGACTTCGGTCTGCTAATGTACGTTAGAATTTACCGGGGATTAAAGAACTGGGTTCCGCAGGCGCTTGTCGATCTTCCATGAGACATTTCGCGAAAGACAACAACAAATATAGAATTGAGATCTAAACCGAGGAAGAAATTTACGTTAGATTAACAATTTGATGGACGGGGCGTCGCTGAAAGTTAGCGCGGGTGGAAAGTTGACAGAGGAAGAAGAAGGCGGCTGGAAGGCCGTAATGAGGCCCCGGAGACGCCAAGGGCACCAACAGCCTCCAGGTGAACCCACAGTTTTGGTCCGAAATACTAAACCTTCGTTGATGGTGACGAGCAGTGTAATGGTGGTCAGTGAGGCCAGGGTTATGATGGTAGACGGGGAAGAACAGTGTAATGGTGGTCAGTGAGGTTAGGGTTATGATGGTAGACGGGGAAGAACAAGCCAGACTTATGATAGTCGACAGTGAAGAACAGGCCAGACTTATGATGGTAGACAGTGAAGAACAGGCCAGAGTTATGATGGTAGACAGTGAAGAACAGGCCAGACTTATGATGGTAGACAGTGAAGAACAGGCCAGACTTATGATGGTAGACAGTGAAGAACAGGCCAGAGTTATGATGGTAGACAGTGAAGAACAGGCCAGAGTTATGATGGTAGACGGGGAAGAACAAGCCAGACTTATGATAGTCGACAGTGAAGAACAGGCCAGACTTATGATGGTAGACAGTGAAGAACAGGCCAGAGTTATGATGGTAGACAGTGAAGAACAGGCCAGACTTATGATGGTAGACAGTGAAGAACAGGCCAGACTTATGATGGTAGACAGTGAAGAACAGGCCAGAGTTATGATGGTAGACAGTGAAGAACAGGCCAGACTTATGATGGTAGACAGTGAAGAACAGGCCAGAGTTATGATGGTAGACAGTGAAGAACAGGTCAGAGTTATGATGGTAGACAGTGAAGAACAGGCTAATGGTGGTTAGTGAGGCCAGAGTTATGAAGGTTGACAGGGTTGTTCATACGTCATAAGTTCTTACAGTTGTTAGGGAAAAATCACCTTATTCTTATGACTATTTGTGTAATCGTAATGCCATTATACATTCTATATTCATTGTATATTTATACTAATGTTATCATACAGTTTATGCTCATGCTATACTTATACTGCTATCTTACAGTTCTATATTCATGGTATACTTATACTAATGTTATCATACAATCCATGATCATCGTATACTTATACTAACGTTATCATACAGTCTATACTCATGGTATACTAATGTTATCATGCAGTCAATACTCCTTATATACCTATATAATCCTCTCACTCTCACGGTATTTCATTAAGTTAACTGTGTCATGGACATTCCATCATCACTTTTCTCTTCTGTCTTCATCTTTGACCCCTCCTCAATCCTGTCATTTACTTACTTTATCCTCAGCTTATATTCTTACCCTCCACGCGCGCGCGCGCGCGCACACACACACACACACACACACACACACACACACACACACACACACACACACACACGCTACTGTATTACTGTAACTATTCATCACTTGATGCTCACTCAAGTTCATGTATAAACCATACAGTTTACTCAGTAAGAATCCCAGTACATCTGCCCCCCTGGCTATCTAAATGTACCTTTACCATAGGATTATCACAGGAGTGGAAATATCCAGCTCATTCTAATTCTAATCTCTTATATGATTAGTTAACTAATAACTATCATAACCTCCCACTTGCACTATGCCTATAATACCTCAACTTTGTTCTTCAGCCGATTGGCTGCCTAGATCCAATAAACAGTTATTCAGTTATTTATTCATTTGTTCATCTATTTACACAGACTCTCTGCTGGTAGATATCGGAATAGCTCTCAAGTAGATAGATAAGGAAATATTTAGCAAGCTGTACATATAAACGTGACAACAAAAGTAGAATATACTTCTCAGGTTTAGTCTCCACACCTAAAGTAATACATAGAGTTCATAGAGAAGGGCCAGAGGAGGTCAACGATAATGGCACCAGATTATGAGAGCGACGATACAGGAAATGGCTGGAGGTTGTAAAGTTACCCATTTTAGAAGAGAGAAAACTGAGGGATGACGGCATTACAACCTCTTTTGAGTGTTTAAACGAAATCTTCAGAGTAAACTGTGGACAGTACTTTGGTAGACTTAGGAGCAGAACAACATGAGGATATGATATGAAATTAGTATAGTCATTTGTAAATAAGGATGTAAATGATAACCTTTATAGCATAAGAGTGATTGGATGAATGGGGCAAGGAGACTGAGGACTTGGTTAATGCAGACAGAATACATTAAGAAGCAGTATGATAGTAGAGAATGTTCAAGAGATGTGGCCCCCACGAGAGTAAGACTCCCTCCCGTACAGTACAATAGGTGATTACACATCTCACCAAACTGTTCCCCTCTGAATGTCTTTTCATGACCAGTTAGTCAACTGCTTCGTCCAGATACTCATGAAATGTATCAGTTCTTGTCCTGCGCCTCTCACACGGTGATGTCACCTCTCCTCTCCTCTCCCCAACTTCTCTTAACTTCTCATCACTTTCATTAAGATCTACGTTCACTCTCGCCTCAGTTATGAGGAGTTTATATCCTGTTACACTAAGTCTTGGGTTACCCTTAACACTCGATTGATGTGACGATGTGGCCAGCCTCTCGGTTCCCCGGTACTGGTGGTCTTAGCCTCTGACAGTGTGGCCAGCCTCCCGGTTCATCAGTTCTGGTGGTCCTAGCCTCTGACAGTGTGGGCAGCCTCCCGGTTCCCCAGTACTGGTGGTCCTAGCCTCTGACAGTGTGGTCAGCCTCCCGGTTCATCAGTTCTGGTGGTCCTAGCCTCTGACAGTGTGGCCAGCCTCCCGGTTCCCCAGTACTGGTGGTCCTAGCCTCTGACAGTGTGGGCAGCCTCCCGGTTCCCCAGTACTGGTGGTCCTAGCCTCTGACAGTGTGGCCAGCCTCCTGGTTCCCCAGTACTGGTGGTCCTAGCCTCTGACAGTGTGGCCAGCCTCCCGGTTCATCAGTTCTGGTGGTCCTAGCCTCTGACAGTGTGGCCAGCCTCCCGGTTCCCCAGTACTGGTGGTCCTAGCCTCTGACAGTGTGGGCAGCCTCCCGGTTCCCCAGTACTGGTGGTCCTAGCCTCTGACAGTGTGGTCAGCCTCCCGGTTCATCAGTTCTGGTGGTCCTAGCCTCTGACAGTGTGGCCAGCCTCCCGGTTCCCCAGTACTGGTGGTCCTAGCCTCTGACAGTGTGGGCAGCCTCCCGGTTCCCCAGTACTGGTGGTCCTAGCCTCTGACAGTGTGGCCAGCCTCCTGGTTCCCCAGTACTGGTGGTCCTAGCCTCTGACAGTGTGGCCAGCCTCCCGGTTCATCAGTTCTGGTGGTCCTAGCCTCTGACAGTGTGGCCAGCCTCCCGGTTCCCCAGTACTGGTGGTCCTAGCCTCTGACAGTGTGGGCAGCCTCCCGGTTCCCCAGTACTGGTGGTCCTAGCCTCTGACAGTGTGGCCAGCCTCCTGGTTCCCCAGTACTGGTGGTCCTAGCCTCTGACAGTGTGGCCAGCCTCCCGGTTCACTTGTACTGGTGGTCCTAGCCTCTGACAGTGTGGCCAGCCTCCCGGTTCCCCAGTACTGGTGGTCCTAGCCTCTGACAGTGTGGTCAGCCTCCCGGTCACCAGTACTGGTGGTCCTAGTCTCTGACACTGTGGGCAGCCTCCCGGTTCACTTGTACTGGTGGTCCTAGCCTCTGACAGTGTGGCCAGCCTCCCGGTTCCCCAGTACTAGTGGTCCTAGCCTCTGACAGTGTGGTCAGCCTCCCGGTTCACTAGTACTGGTGGCCCTAGTCTCTGACACTGTGGCCAGCCTCCCGGTTCCCAAGTGCGGATGGCCCAAGCCTCCCGGTCCCCCAGTACGGGAGGGACTTAAGGTGGGTAATTAATAAAGTAAAAGAAACTTTAGTGATAATTAACAAAGTTGAGAGAGAGAGAGAGAGAGAGAGAGAGAGAGAGAGAGAGAGAGAGAGAGAGAGAGAGAGAGAGAGAGAGAGGAGGTCGGACAAGGGTAGTTTGAGCCAGACTGGCCAACGTCTCTCTCCTCACCACCTTAACAACACTGCTCTCCTTCCTCATAGGAGCGGTTGACACGGCCATATTGGTACATAATGAGTGGCACTGTAGTGCGTGCAGCAGTCACTGCTGACGGCCAGAGGGAAGGAGGCAGGTAGGGAGGGAGGGAGGGGATTGGTTAGTGTACACGGCCAACGTGACTGACCCAGTCTGGCCACAATCAGACAAGTTACATGTCCGTACTGTGGTTAGCACCGAGTTACACAGTAGTACTTGGCCGTGCTACAGTCAGCACAGTTATGGTCGTACTTGGCCGTGCTGTGGTTAGCATAGCCGCCCACATCCATGCTATAGTTAGCACAGTTATGGCCATACTTGGCCGTGCTGTGGTTAGCATAGCCGCCACTTACCCATGCTACAGTGAGCATAGTTATGGACGAACTTGTCTTGCGCTATAATTAGCACAGAGTTATGGACATACACCTGACTTACAAGATGTAATATCTCATATACCTGACTTACAAGATAGAATACCTCATACACCTGACACACTAGCTATCACACCTGACTCACAACAGTTCATATACTCGATTTACAATAGCTCATATCATTGACGCAAGAGTACTTATGTGGGGAAACGTAATGACAATAAGCGAGGTTTGATCAGGTGTGTGGTGCTTGTATGAAGATGTTAGGACCAGCCCAGTAGACCCGTCTTGATGGTAGGACCAGCCCAGTAGACCCGTCTTGATGGTAGGACCAGCCCAATAGACCCGTCTTGATGGTAGGACCAGCCCAGTAGACCCGTCTTGATGGTAGGACCAGCCCAATAGACCCGTCTTGATGGTAGGACCAGCCCAATAGACCCGTCTTGATGGTAGGACCAGCCCAATAGACCCGTCTTGATGGTAGGACCAGCCCAATAGACCCGTCTTGATGGTAGGACCAGCCCAGTAGACCCGTCTTGATGGTAGGACCAGCCCAATAGACCCGTCTTGATGGTAGGACCAGCCCAATAGACCCGTCTTGATGGTAGGACCAGCCCAGTAGACCCGTCTTGATGGTAGGACCAGCCCAGTAGACCCGTCTTGATGGTAGGACCAGCCCAGTAGACCCGTCTTGATGGTAGGACCAGCCCAGTAGACCCGTCTTGATGGTAGGACCAGCCCAGTAGACCCGTCTTGATAAGACGGAAAGTAAGACCAGCAATCTAGACATGGAGAGTGTAAGGTGGCTCCGGCCACCACTGTAACGCCCCTGACTCAGGACGGTAGTACCACCACCCGCTCGACAGAGTTCGAGTCGAAAGCGATCCGACTTATAAATTGTCCCAGGCTAACTTCCAAACTTGACCCCCTTGCCCTATGACGTAATTTTGGTTCACTTTCCCTTCTTCTATAGGTATTACTTTGGTTTATTTTACTCCCCGAGAGCTGGCTGCTTCTGTGCCCACACCACTAGCTAGACCACGCAATACTCGGTAAGCTGCTGCGTCACATGATTGCTCTGTGGCCATCAGCAACTCAGGGGTGGGCCGTTTTGATACCTGCTTCTTTCCTTACACGTCGAAACTTTGGAACTCTCTACCTTCTCATTTCTTTCCCAATAACTGTGACCTGGCATATTTTAGAAGACAGGTTTTTTTACTTTCTCAAAAATTCGTAAACACTTTCCCTAGTCTTTTCTTTTCCCGATTTATAATTCTCTCTCTATTTCAATTAAATCCGGCCTTGATGTGAACCTTGCTTGGTCCATGACTGGAGCCATCAACATAAAAAGAATATACATACACCTAACTCAGAATTGATCATATACCTAACTCACAAGACAGAATAGCATATACACCTGACTCATAATAGTTCACACAACTAACTCACAAGACCCAAAAGCATATACCACTGACTCACAATAACTTGTACACGTCATACACATGAGGCAATAGCTCGTACAGATGGTTCAGAATAGCTCATTCACCTAACTCATAATACTCACAATATGTATAATACTCACAATATATATAAGCAAAAAGGATTAACGTAGGAAATTACAACTGAGAAATCTTAGGACAAAAAATGAATTTATGTATGTGCTGATGGACGATAATCCCAGATGGGCTGATGGCGTGAGCGACCTACGAGGGCATGACAATGTGCCATGAATCACACTTAAGAAACCTCCAGAGCAACCTAATCCAGTCCTTCCTCCTGGTAATAGTAGGGATGTATATAGTCTGCACCTGTGTATATTACTCCACCAGTCATTATGGCCCTTATATAACCCGAAGATGAATTAATATACACATTAAACCCGTATCATAAAAACATGGCAGTAAGCTGACCTCCACAGGCTGTTGTCTGTACCTGATAATAATAATAATGGCAGTGACTGAGCTGTGGTCTAAAAGCCTTCCAGTCCCTGGGTCACCTGCACACCTACAGCCTCTCGGTAACAGCGAGAGTTATCTCGTAATCTCGGGTCTTGTGTGGGTCCTTATCACCCTCTTTATCTCCCTCGCGACGCACGTAACTAATTCCAGGCAATAAATCTCTCGCCCTTGTTAGGGATATCCTGATGTATCTCTCCTCCGCAGATGTCAGGTGGGTTTCAACTCTCGTCTGCTCAGACCTCTGTCGACACCCAGAGGGATGGCACTGTCTGCATTCCTGGTACCAGAGACGTGGGGAGTGAGGCAGTCAAACATTCCTGGTACCAGAGACGTGGGGAGTGAGGCAGTCAAACATTCCTGGTACCAGAGACGTGGGGAGTGAGGCAGTCAAACATTCCTGGTACCAGAGACGTGGGGAGTGAGGCAGTCAAACATTCCTGGTACCAGAGATGTGGGGAGTGAGGCAGTCAAACAGCCAACAGGTCAGTCTATATGACCAGTGGTTGGATTAGGTTTACCTAAAGTATGACAAGTAGCAGAACGTCTGCCCAAGTGTATCCACCTAAGGGGGACTTCAGTCAGCCGTTGATATGAATGAAACATAGAAAATGGGGTGTAAAAAGAATACTGCCCACGGATTTCCCGTGTGTCATAGAGGGCGACTAAGAGGGCGGGAGTTCTAGGGGCTGGAAGTCCTCCCTCTCCTGTATTCCTCTCTAGACTAAGGCACTGAGGAAGATACCAGGCGAGAAATTTTTTCTTCCTCTGAGGCTTAGTCGTCAGATCTCCACGCTACCTCGCGGGAAATAGCAAATAGCTCGTGCTATTCCGTAATAGCAGGGAGGTACTAGCAAATAGGTCGTGCTGTTCCGTAATAGCGGGGCGGTGCTACCGCTTGGGTTTCCGGAGGGGTAGTGGTTGTGGCGGCAGCGAGCCAGCACCGCTGCCTGTGTTACGCAAACTCCTCCTCCTCCAGGTCTTCCTTTCTCCTTTCCTCAGTCACATTTGGGTTGCTGTCGTCCCACACCAGGTCCCACATTTCTTCTCGTATACAACAGTTTGACAACTCACAACGCACAGTTGTGGTTGCAAGATTACTTTTCATGCCTTTGTTGAGTAAGAGATAAGAGGACACACCTCCAGTAGTGGAGGGGTTGGGGTACAGGCAGATATCGCTGTGTAGATTATATGTATAAGATTATCAGGTAAGGATCAGGTTATAGGTGAGCCATCATATCCAAGGGTCGTACCGTCGTACACAAGGGTCGTACCGTCGTGCACCAGGGTCGTACCGTCGTGCACAAGGGTCGTATCATCGTGCACCAGGGTCGTACCTCCGTGCACAAGGGTCGTATCATCGTGCACCAGGGTCGTACCGTCGTGCACCAGGGTCGTACGGTCGTGCACCAGGGTCGTACCGTCGTGCACCAGGGTCGTACCGTCGTGCACAAGGGTCGTACCATCGTGCATAAGTGAAGTACCTTCATGTTCTAGAGTCGTACCATTGTGTTCGAAGGGTTATATGTCGACCCATTTTAAGTCTTCCGTCTGGGTGTCTGATGCCACAAGATGGTGTGTGGACGACTCTTACCAAACCTTACATCGTTGGTCCATCTTCCGGTAAATGACCTTTGACCTCAATCCGTAGACCACTACCTTTTTTCCTTCGGTTACGTTGAAGTCCTCCCCAGCACGTTCCCTGCACCCTGGATGTGTTTGTTGTCCACTTCACTGCCTGATGTAAGACCAGGATGTTTACCCTCATGCGTTACTGTACGTCAGCCCAAGACCATTAGCGGCAGTTCACCAGAAGCCATTACAGTAAAAGACCTTCTCAGAGAAGCTCCCGCTTGTGTTAAAACTAAATCTGACAAGTACAGCACGTCACCATACCTGCTGGCATCACTTGTGTGTGACTTCCAGTCATAAGCACTGATGGTGTGTGCGTAGGGTGATATATGATTGTTTCTCTCCACCCAGGACAGATTATTAGGATCAGCGACGCATTATCACTATTTGATATGCATATTTCTGGATGGAAACACCAGTTTGTTTCGCAGGAAAGAATACGTATAAAGGAATCGGACTCTGGATGATCAATAGACAAACTATTTGTCTATCATACTGTGATCTTTATGTACAGGTGCAAGATCCACTTCTCCGGGAGTTATTCTCGTAACACTGGGAACCCCAGCCTTGCCTGCAGAGGGCAAGGACGTCCCTGCTGGATGGTGGAGGGCAGGGGCGTCCCTGCTGGGTGGTGGAGGGCAGGGGCGTCCCTGCTGGATGGAGGAGGGCAGGGGCGTTCCTGCTGGGTGGTGGAGGGCAGGGGCGTCCCTGCTGGATGGTGGAGGGCAGGGGCGTCCCTGCTGGGTGGTGGAGGGCAGGGGCGTCCCTGCTGGATGGAGGAGGGCAGGGGCGTTCCTGCTGGGTGGTGGAGGGCAGGGGCGTCCCTGCTGGATGGAGGAGGGCAGGGGCGTCCCTGCTGGGTGGTGGAGGGCAGGGGCGTCCCTGCTGGATGGAGGAGGGCAGGGGCGTCCCTGCTGGGTGGTGGAGGGCAGGGGCGTCCCTGCTGGATGGTGGAGGGCAGGGGCGTTCCTGCTGGATGGTGGAGGGCAGGGGCGTCCCTGCTGGATGGCGGAGGGCAGGGGCGTCTATGTAGACAAGTAAAGGGCAAGGAGGTTCCTGCAGGCTGGCAGAGGGCAAGCACGTCTTAACTATGGCAGGGAATATCATGGGTTCGTTGTTGGAGGATGGCATGAAGTTGAAGTTTATTTGTTTAACTTGTAGTTCCAGTGATCAGCTTTATGTATTATTTCGATACGTATGATTCTTGTTGGTGTTGTTGTTCTTTTGTTTCCATTGGCTGTCGGAATATTCACTAAAAGAGCAGGTAATCGGTTCTATTTTTTTATCGTTTTAGGAAGAAAGTTGATTGTTAATGAAGGCGTGTGTGTGAGGGTGACCGACGAGGAGGTTTGGTTACCATGTGTGTCTACTTACCAAATTGAATGAGTTGTTTCTTGATGTTTGTGATGACGTCTGAAGTTTGTGTATAGAGAACCTTCCTGCCTTAGTGTTTATGTTTACAGGTTCATGTATGTTTGGGTCTGTGGGGGATGGGGGAAAGGGAGTTTGCTCGACAGTAGACAGACTTTAGACAAGGTTGAGACAATGGACAGCAGCAATCTTGTAATATAAAGGATCCTTACTGTGAAGAAACCATGGACAAGAGGGCCTTTGAAATATCTAGGACTCACAGTGGAGAGACACCATAGTCAAGATGGCCTTTGGAGTACTGAAAACTAACACGACAGAGAAGCCAAGCACAGCGACACATGGAGGAGGTCATGGGTAACAGATCCCCTCAACCCACTCAGGACTTACACTGGAGAGATCCTATGCAAAACAGCGCCCATGGAACCATCAGGATTCAAAGTGATAGGAGGCTACGAACAACAGAAATCTCGGAGCACTGAGGACTCGCATCAGGGAGAAGCTACAAACTCTTTAAAAGTGCCTTTGGACCAATCAAAAATCGAACTACAGAGAACCCACGGACGAAAGGACTCCATAATTGCCCAAGAGTCATATGAGGGGAAAAGTCACCGACGACAGCATACGAAGCACTCCAGCCTCACACTGGGTAGAGGTCACGAACGAACTCACGCATGGAATACTTAAAACTCGCTTTAGTGTGGTCAACAGCACCGTAGGAGGAGTGGGAACTCACACTGGTGAGAGACCACACAAACCAGAACCTTTGGAAGAAAATCGTCTCACATGAGGACAAAGCCAACAGTAGTAGTGCCCTCCAGAGTTAACAGTAGTGCTTCCCATAGGCAACAGTAATGCCTCCCAGAGTCAACAGTAGTGCCACCCATAGCCAACAGTAATGCCTCCCAGAGCCAACACTAGTGTCATCCAGAGTCAACAGTAGTTCTACTAAAAGCCAACAGTAGTGCCGCCCAGAGTCAACAGTAGTGCCATCCAGAGCCATGAGTAGTGCCGCCCAGAGTCAACAGTAGCGCCATCCAGAGCCATGAGTAGTGCCGCCCAGAGTCAACAGTAGTGCCATCCAGAGCCATGAGTAGTGCCGCCCAGAGTCAACAGTAGTGCCATCCAGAGCCATGAGTAGCGCCGCCCAGAGTCAACAGTAGTACGTATAACCAGCAGGGAACCAGAAGCAGATGTGTGAGGAAGTGGCTCACCTCTCATGACGGGGATGGACCTTAACTTCTTCCCAGTTCTTGTATTACCGTCTGACTCCCCACCCTCTCCTCCCTCAAAGGAGGATTGCCAGCAGTAGAGTTTTCCCGGCTGACCCATGATCGCTCTGGACGTCCCCTGCTCACAGTCCCAGCCACTAACACAGTACAAACCTTCTTGAGAAAACCGTCATGACAAGGATGACCAACTTCAGTTTAGCCAGAACCTTGAGACACGACCGAGGGAACGACACTACCACACGTGTAAAGATGTCTGGACCTTATCTTGAGACACGACCAAGGGAACGACCCTACCACACGTGTAAAGATGTCTGGACCTTATCTTGAGACACGACCGAGGGAACGACCCTACCACACGTGTAAAGATGTCTGGACCTTATCTTGAGACACGACCGAGGGAACGACCCTACCACACGTGTAAAGATGTCTGGACCTTATCTTGAGACACGACCAAGGGAACGACCCTACCACACGTGTAAAGATGTCTGGACCTTATCTTGAGACACGACCAAGGGAACGACCCTACCACACGTGTAAAGATGTCTGGACCTTATCTTGAGACACGACCGAGGGAACGACCCTACCACACGTGTAAGTCATTCACAGTAAAGATGATGTCTGGATCATAAGGATTTCCCTTGCATCCTCACAACCCTCACAAAAGACAAATTGTCGACTTCAAAATATAAACGAGAGACGTCAGTCTCATCGACTGTGAGGGATGGGTGACCTCCATAGTGAGAGATTGGTGACCTCCATAGTGAGAGATGGGTGACCTCCATAGTGAGGGATGGGTGACCTCCATAGTGAGAGATGGGTGACCTCCATAGTGAGAGATGGGTGACCTCCATAGTGAGGGATGGGTGACCTCCATAGTGAGGGATGGGTGACCTCCATGCGGTGTTCCCTGGCTGGTCATGAGGGATGATGGGTGAGCTCACAGCATGGTTTGCCATCGTAGATTGTTGAGATAATGGTGTGTTCCGTGTCGTCCATCATGACACACTTCAGGAGTGACAGAGACTGAATACTATCTAGTTATAATGTAAGATGTCTGTGTCAATGTAAGGAATGAGTGAGACGGTATAAATGCTTTGATGAGGTAAGATGAGTGAGGCAAGGTGGGTGATGGAAATAACGGATAAACTTAGATATAATATAAGAATGGTACGTTGCAGACTTGTAGCGTTGATCCTGGAAGTCAAACACACACACACACACACACACACACACACACACACACACACACACGCACGCACGCACGCACTGGGGATAGGGGAAAAATAATACTTCCCGCGTATTCCTTGCGAGTCGTAGAAGACGACTAAAAGGGTAGGGATAAGGGAGCTGGAAATCCTCCTCTCTCGATTTTACTTTTCCAAAGGAATGAACAGAGAAGAGGGCCAAGTGAGGATATTCCTTCTAAAGCTCAGTCCTCTGTTATATATATATATATATATATATATATATATATATATATATATATATATATATATATATATATATATATATATCATATGCCTTCTCCAGGGATATGATAGAGTTGATAGAGATGCTCTGTGGAAGGTATTACGAATATATGGTGTGGGAGGCAAGTTGTTAGAAGCAGTGAAAAGTTTTTATCGAGGATGTAAGGCATGTGTACGTGTAGGAAGAGAGGAAAGTGATTGGTTCTCAGTGAATGTAGGTTTGCGGCAGGTGTGTGTGATGTCTCCATGGTTGTTTAATTTGTTTATGGATGGGGTTGTTAGGGAGGTGAATGCAAGAGTTTTGGAAAGAGGGGCAAGTATGAAGTCTGTTGGGGATGAGAGAGCTTGGGAAGTGAGTCAGTTGTTGTTCGCTGATGATACAGCGCTGGTGGCTGATTCATGTGAGAAACTGCAGAAGCTGGTGACTGAGTTTGGTAAAGTGTGTGAAAGAAGAAAGTTAAGAGTAAATGTGAATAAGAGCAAGGTTATTAGGTACAGTAGGGTTGAGGGTCAAGTCAATTGGGAGGTGAGTTTGAATGGAGAAAAACTAGAGGAAGTGAAGTGTTTTAGATATCTGGGAGTGGATCTGGCAGCGGATGGAAACATGGAAGCGGAAGTGGATCATAGGGTGGGGGAGGGGGCGAAAATTCTGGGAGCCTTGAAGAATGTGTGGGAGTCGAGAACATTATCTCGGAAAGCAAAAATGGGTATGTTTGAAGGAATAGTGGTTCCAACAATGTTGTATGGTTGCGAGGCGTGGACTATGGATAGAGTTGTGCGCAGGAGGATGGATGTGCTGGAAATGAGATGTTTGAGGACAATGTGTGGTGTGAGGTGGTTTGATCGAGTAAGTAACGTAAGGGTAAGAGAGATGTGTGGAAATGAAAAGAGCGTGGTTGAGAGAGCAGAAGAGGGTGTTTTGAAATGGTTTGGTCACATGGAGAGAATGAGTGAGGAAAGATTGACCAAGAGGATATATGTGTCGGAGGTGGAGGGAACGAGGAGAAGAGGGAGACCAAATTGGAGGTGGAAAGATGGAGTGAAAAAGATTTTGTGTGATCGGGGCCTGAACATGCAGGAGGGTGAAAGGAGGGCAAGGAATAGAGTGAATTGGAGCGATGTGGTATACCGGGGTTGACGTGCTGTCAGTGGATTGAATTCGGGGCATGTGAAGCGTCTGGGGTAAACCATGGAAAGCTGTGTAGGTATGTATATTTGCGTGTGTGGACGTATGTATATACATGTGTATGGGGGTGGGTTGGGCCATTTCTTTCGTCTGTTTCCTTGCGCTACCTCGCAAACGCGGGAGACAGCGACAAAGCAAAAAAAAAAAACATATATATATATATATATATATATATATATATATATATATATATATATATATATATATATATATATATATATATATATATGTATTGTTGACTGGTTGGTAAGGTTATTTAATGTATGTATGACTCATGGTGAGGTGCCTGAGGATTGGCGAAATGCGTGCATAGTGCCATTGTACAAAGGCAAAGGGGATAAGAGTGAGTGCTCAAATTACAGAGGTATAAGTTTGTTGAGTATTCCTGGTAAATTATATGGGAGGGTATTGATTGAGAGGGTGAAGGCATGTACAGAGCATCAGATTGGGGAAGAGCAGTGTGGTTTCAGAAGTGGTAGAGGATGTGTGGATCAGGTGTTTGCTTTGAAGAATGTATGTGAGAAATACTTAGAAATGCAAATGGATTTGTATGTAGCATTTATGGATCTGGAGAAGGCATATGATAGAGTTGATAGAGATGCTCTGTGGAAGGTATTAAGAATATATGGTGTGGGAGGAAAGTTGTTAGAAGCAGTGAAAAGTTTTTATCGAGGATGTAAGGCATGTGTACGTGTAGGAAGAGAGGAAAGTGATTGGTTCTCAGTGAATGTAGGTTTGCGGCAGGGGTGTGTGATGTCTCCATGATTGTTTAATTTGTTTATGGATGGGGTTGTTAGGGAGGTAAATGCAAGAGTTTTGGAAAGAGGGGCAAGTATGAAGTCTGTTGGGGATGAGAGAGCTTGGGAAGTGAGCCAGTTGTTGTTCGCTGATGATACAGCGCTGGTGGCTGATTCATGTGAGAAACTGCAGAAGCTGGTGACTGAGTTTGGTAAAGAGTGTGGAAGAAGAAAGTTAAGAGTAAATGTGAATAAGAGCAAGGTTATTAGGTACAGTAGGGTTGAGGGTCAAGTCAATTGGGAGGTGAGTTTGAATAGAGAAAAACTGGAGGAAGTGAAGTGTTTTAGATATCTGGGAGTGGATCTGGCAGCGGATGGAACCATGGAAGCGGAAGTGGATCATAGGGTGGGGGAGGGGGCGAAAATTATGGGGGCCTTGAAGAATGTGTGGAAGTCGAGAACATTATCTCGGAAAGCAAAAATGGGTATGTTTGAAGGAATAGTGGTTCCAACAATGTTGTATGGTTGCGAGGCGTGGGCTATGTGCGCAGGAGGATGGATGTGCTGGAAATGAGATGTTTGAGGACAATGTGTGGTGTGAGGTGGTTTGATCGAGTGAGTAACGTAAGGGTAAGAGAGATGTGTGGAAATAAAAAGAGCGTGGTTGAGAGAGCAGAAGAGGGTGTTTTGAAGTGGTTTGGGCACATGGAGAGAATGAGTGAGGAAAGATTGACCAAGAGGATATATGTGTCGGAGGTGGAGGGAACGAGGAGAAGAGGGAGACCAAATTGGAGGTGGAAAGATGGAGTGAAAAAGATTTTGTGTGATCGGGGCCTGAACATGCAGGAGGGTGAAAGGAGGGCAAGGAATAGAGTGAATTGGAGTGATGTGGTATACCGGGGTTGACGTGCTGTCAGTGGATTGAATTCGGGGCATGTGAAGCGTCTGGGGTAAACCATGGAAAGCTGTGTAGGTATGTATATTTGCGTGTGTGGACGTATGTATATACATGTGTATGGGGGTGGGTTGGGCCATTTCTTTCGTCTGTTTCCTTGCGCTACCTCGCAAACGCGGGAGACAGCGACAAAGTATAATAATATAATAATAATAATAATATATATATATATATATATATATATATATATATATATATATATATATATATATATATATATATATGTGTGTGTGTGTGTGTGTGTGTGTGTGTGTGACGCTACCACAAGCGTTATATATAGCGTTACTACAGGTAACGCCTCTGTCACACTCGTAGTACCAGAGAAATGGGAGATAGAAAAAAGAATAACAAGAAATGACCGATGGACTGAGGCAACAACTGGACGGTCCATCAGGAAAAGTTTAATTGGCTCTTCTGTCGTGTTCCAGGACGACTTCCAGAAGGTCCCTCAACTTTTTTTTCTGGAAGGTCCTTCAATTTCGTCCAGGCGGTCGGTCGGTCTCCACTCTACCAGGGGGTTACATTCTTCAGTCCTCCTCTTCCTCTTCTTCCTCCTCCTCCTCCTCCTCCTCCTCAGCCTCCAGCCTTCTGGTCTATCTATCCATCCCCCCCCCCATCCCCCATCCCCCATCCCCCCATCCCCCCCCCCCCCCCAATTACCTTTCCTCTCCTCCTCCAGTAAATACCCAGCCACCTCCTGGAACCCAGGGTCCTGTAACTGACCAGTAGAGTTGGTATCTGTGACATTTTGTCCCTTGGGTCAAGTTGCTGAGACGCTCCAAGCGCAGGGCAGTTGGGTGTCTGGTGGCAGGGAGGGTGCTTCTCAGGGCTGAGAGAAGGGATGTCCCAGGGCTGAGAGAAGAGTATTCCCAGGGCAGAGAGTAAGGGTCATCCACAGGGCAAGAAGATAGACCACCTCTCGATCTTATAGAGACCAATCTTGTTTTCCCTAGTATAAACGGTGGACAATATCTCAACATCCTCATTCATCCTGGGATATGCTGTGACACAGGCCTCTCACATTGCCCTGGGGATGTGAGCGGTAACAACCCGTCAGGACTGGTCCTGTTGTTAGCGGGTTGTAAGACATTACGAGGAGTTGTGTTGTAAGATGCTGTAAAATGTTGAACAGTGGCTAGGGTGTAGCATCTGTGTAGGCTAGGATGCAGAAGTTATGCAGGCTAGCGTGTAGCAGCTGTGTTGGCTTGCTTATAGTAGCTGTGTAGGCTAGCGCGTAGCAACTGTGTAGGCTGGTGTACAGCACCTGTGTAGGCTCGAGTGTAACAGTTGTGTAGGCTAACGTGTAACAGCTGTGTAGGCTAGCGTGTAACGGCTGTGTAGGATAGGGTGTAACAACTGTGTAGGCTACAGTGTACCAGCTGTGTAGGCTACAGTGTACCAGCTATGTCGGCTAGTGTAGCAGCTGTATAGGCTAGCGTGAAACGGTTGTGTAGGCTAGGATGTAACAGTTGTGTAGGCTAGCGTGTAACAGTTCTGTAGGCTAGCATGTAACAGCTGTGTAAGCTAGGGTCTAGTAGCTGTATAGGTTAGAGTGTAGCAGCTGTGTAGGCTAGCGTGTGTAGCAGCTGTATGTATTAGGGTGTATCAGCAATGTAGGTTAGGGTGTAGCAGCTGTTCAAGTTTGTGCAGCACTATGTAGACTAGGGTGTAGCAGCTGTCTACTCTTCGTTGTAGCGGTGACGTAAGCTAGGGTGTAGGACAGTGTAGGCAAGGATGTAGCAGCTGCTTAGGCCAGGATATAGCAGCTCTGCAAGCTAGGGTTTAGGACCTGTGTATGCTAGGGTGTGATAGCTGTGTAATTCCATGATGTAGCAGCTATATAGGCTAGCGTGTAGCACAGTGTAGGCTAGGATGCAGCACATTGTAGGTTAAAGCGTAGTACAGTGTAGGCTAGAGTGTAGCGGGTATACAACACAGGCAGGAGACACGTGTAAGTAACACAGTGGAAGGTGTTGCTTAGCAATGTATTATATGAATATGTCTGACAAGACGACAAGTCTTGACGAAGATATAAGGTAATATATATATGTATATATATGTATACATATATATATATATATATATATATATATATATATATATATAGATAGATAGATAGATAGATAGATAGATAGATAGATAGATAGATAGATAGATAGATAGATAGATGGATAACTTCTCTCAGAATCTTCTGGTGGTAATATCAAGCCAGCTAATACAAGCAGTGTGGAAGTGAAAGGTCAAGAAGATATGTTGAAGTATTACCTTCCACTTCAAGTGGTTTCGTCAGGTAAAACCTGGAGTGTAATCATGTTAAGTGGCCAGCTGACGTCTGAGTTCCAGTCTTATTCTTCTTACCAGGACGTTGTGTCCACTAGTGCCACCTCACCTCACCTCACCTCACCTCACCTCACCTCACCTCACCTTACCTCATCTCACATACGTATGTTTTGGACAATCACATGTTTACCAAATGGCGTCCTAGCTTCGTCTCTTCGATGTATATCAACTGACTGTTATATTTCTCTCTTGTGTCTCCCCTGATGAAGTGATTATTACACGAAAGTGCACTTGGGAACTTTTCGTGTTTCATTTTCCCCGTGGACTCATAGGAATACATATGTCTATATCCCATGCCTTGCAACCATATAACATTGTTGGAACCACCATTCCTTCAAACATACCCATTTTTGCTCTCCAAGATAATGTTCTCACCTTCCACACATTCTTCAACGCTCTCAGAACCTTCGCCCCCTCCCCCACCCAGTGACTCACTTTCGCTTCCATGGTTCCCTTCGCTGCTAAATTCACTCCTAGATATCTAAAATACTTCACATCCTCCATATTCGCACATACATATCAACATATACACGATTACACATCAATATATATGCATGCATACATATATATATATATACAGACATACACATGTACATATTCATACTTGCTTGCCTTCCTCCATTGCTGGTGCTACCCCCTGCTTCAGTAAAAGACAGAAAAGGTCACATTCATTCACACTCATTCTCTAGCTGTTGTGTGTATACCACATCATTCCAGTATTCTGTATTCCTTGCACACCTCTCACCCTCCTGTATGTTCAGGCCCCGATAGCTCAAAATCTTTTTCACTCCATCCTTCCAATTCCAATGTGGTCTCCTTCTCCTTGTTCCATTTACCTCTGGCACATATATGTTCTCTTTGTCAATCTTTCCTCACTCATTCTGTCCATATGTCCAGACCATTTCGACACACTCTTCTGCTCTCTCAACCACACTCATTTTATTTCCTTTCATTATTAACTCATTCAAACCACCTCACACCACATGTTGTCCTCATGCATTTCATTTCCAGCCCACCCACCCTCCTCTGCACAACCCTATCTATGGCCCGTGCCTCGCAACCATATAACATTGTTGGAACTGCTATTCCTTCTCTCCTTCCACATATTCTTCATCGCTTCCGGAACCTTTGCCCCCTTTCCTAGCCTGTGACTCACTTCTGCTTCCAGGGTTCCATTTACTGCTAAGTCCACTCAGATATCTGAAACACTTCACTTCCTCCAATATTTCTCTATTCAAACTAACATCCCAATTAACTTGTCCCTCAACCCTAGTGAACCTAATAACCTTGCTCTTATTCACATTTTCTCCTCTCACACACTTCTTAATTTTTCAAAAGAAGGAACAGAGAAGGGGGCCAAGTGAGAATACTCCCTCTAAGGCTCAGCCCTTTGTTCTTAACGCTTCCTCACTAATGTGGGAAATGGCGAATATATATGAAAAAAAAACTATATATATATATATATATATATATATATATATATATATATATATATATATATATATATATATATATATATATATATAAATAGATATAGCGACAAAGCAAAATAATAATATATATATATATATATATATATATATATATGTGTATATGTATATATATATATATATATATATCCCTGGGGATAGGGGAGAAAGAATACTTCCCACGTATTCCCTGCGTGTCGTAGAAGGCGACTAAAAGGGGAGGGAGCGGGGGGCTGGAAATCCTCCCCTCTCGTTTTTTTTTTTTTTTTTTTTTTTTTTTTTTTTCCAAAAGAAGGAACAGAGAATTCGGCCAGGTGAGGGTATTCCCTCAAAGGCCCAGTCCTCTGTTCTTAACGCTACCTCGCTAATGCGGGAAATGGCGAATAGTTTGAAAGAAAAGAAAAGAAATATATATATACATATATATATATATATATATATATATATATATACATATATATATATATTATTTTTTTTTATTTTATTATACTTTATCGCTGTCTCCCGCGTTTGCGAGGTAGCGCAAGGAAACAGACGAAAGAAATGGCCCAACCCCCCTTACCCTTACGTTACTCACTCGATCAAACCACCTCACACCACACATTGTCCTCAAACATCTCATTTCCAGCACATCCATCCTCCTGCGCACAACTCTATCCATACCCACGCCTCGCAAGCATACAACATTGTTGGAACCACTATTCCTTCAAACATACCCATTTTTGCTTTCCGAGATAATGTTCTCGACTTCCACACATTCTTCAAGGCCCCCAGAATTTTCGCCCCCTCCCCCACCCTATGATCCACTTCCGCTTCCATGGTTCCATCCGCTGCCAGATCCACTCCCAGATATCTAAAACACTTCGCTTCCCCAGGTCTCACCATAATGCTTTTCTGATGTCAGTGGTGGGATGAATATTGAGATAAGTCAGTCTTCAGCAGTCTGACTGATATAAACCATCTTGAGTCTGTCAGTCACATCATACGTAACAACCATCATGAGTCTGTCAGTCACACATCATACGTAACAACCATCATGAGTCTGTCAGTCACACATCATACGTAACAACCAGCATGAGTCTGTCAGTCACACATCATACGTAACAACAGTATAACTGGTTGTCATATGTTATATATACAGTACACCAACAGGACTGTCAGCTGTTGATGATGTGACGCACACATGAGCAGATGCAGTAGGCGGGTACAACTGGTCTTGTCCAAGTAACAATTCATAATGGACTAATAATGTGTGAAGCAACAAATGGCCATTTGACCAGTGACCATGAAGTTAGTTCCAGTACACTGAGCAGTATCAGGTACACCGATAATTGATCAATTATTGATAATTGCAGTTCTGGACGTTTTGAATATGGCATGAAAGTCACACACACACACACACACACACACACACACACACACACACACACACACCTTCCAAAGTTGGTATGAGAGATGTTGATGAACTTCAACCCCAGCAAACCTCCAGTACTGTAGGACGTGGGACACAGTGACACAAGGTCACGATACGAGCATTAAGTAGAGGCAAATATAACTGCAGGAATCTGTCTGTGAGAGAGACTTGGGTCATGGACATTGGAACTTGTTTTTCACCAGAGCCAGACCTCAGGAGCCAGACCTCAGGAGCCAGACCTCAGGAGCCAGACCTCAGGAGAACTGTGAAGGAGTCCAAGTGTCTGTTGGCGAATATGAATATCGTACTGAGGTCCGCGGATAAGGAGATATTCAGAATACACTTCACAATGCATGTTAGGCCAACAGCTGATCATTCGTGCTACGTTTGGTTACTGTGCTTAAAGCAGCACAAATGAACTAATAGAGAAGATCCAGAGGAGGGACAACAAGGATGGTACCAGATATAAGACACTTGTGTTACAGCGAGAGGTTGGAAGCAAGTGAATTTGCCCACCTTGGAGGAGAGAAGAGTTAGGGGTGACTAAACCAATTTGTGTGTATGTAATTGTGTTTAGGGATATCAAGTAATCATCACTGGGTGGACCTGCAGGTGTTGGTGACCTGGTCCCTGTGTACCATCTATAACCCTCAGGTCATCCCTGGGTGGACCTGTCACCTGGTCCCTGAGTACCATCCTTAGCTCGCTTTTCCTTATTCTATAACTTTAGTCATGACTGTATTTTTCACGCCTACTATTCTTCCCATTTTCAGTTTGTGTACCGTATCATATTTTCTTTATTGTCTCAGGGTAACTTTTTTTTAGCATCGACCATTTTCATTTTCAGGCCGCCGATCTTTCTCCATTAATTCCAGCACGACTGTCATTAATCTCCACACAGTCTCCTCCTCTTCTGATCGATCTTCCTTTTTTCACATCATTTATTATTCCAGAGATGATCAACATTATATATATATATATATATATATATATATATATATATATATATATATATATATATATATATATATATATATATATATATATATATATATATATGAGTTCTTATAAACCAGAATAGAGTGAATTGGAACGATGTGGTATACCGGGGTCGACGTGCTGTCAATGGATTGAACCAGGGCATGTGAAGCGTCTGGGTTAAACCATAGAAACTTTTGTGGGGCCTGGATGTGGAAAGGGAGCTGTGGTTTCGATGTATTATACATGACAGCTAGACTGAGTGTGAACGAATGTGGCCTTTGTTGTTCTTTCCTAGCGCTACCTCGCGCGCGTGCGGGGGAGGGGAATGTCATTTCATGTGTGGCGGGGTGGCGACGAGAATGGATGAAGGCAACATGTATGAATATGTGCATGTGTATATATGTATATGTCTGTCTTTGTATATGTATGTATACGTTGAAATGTATAGGTATGTATATGTGCGTGTGTGGGCGTTTATGTATATACATGTGTATGTGGGTGGGTTGGGCCATTCTTTCGTCCGTTTCCTTGCGCTACCTCGCTAACGTGGGAGACAGCGACAAAGTATAATGGATAAATAAGTATTAGTTCTTACGACATGACATTACCATCAGGCGGGATAGTGCTCACGGCTCACCACATCTGCCAATATAATCGGGTGTTTCCAGGCGATCGGCCATTCCAGTACCATCCAGACTCAGGGGAAGAGCCGTCGTGTTCAAGGGTTTGTACCGTCTAGCTCCAGAGGTTTGTACCGTCGCACCTAAGGAGTTGTACCGTCATGTGTTCGTGAAGAGCCTCAGTAGCACTTGGGTAATGAGTTGATAAAGATAATATCGAGTATTATGTTGGTTTATGTGATAATGGGAAGAGTCTCCAGCTGGCCTTACAGAGAGTCTGTACGTTGTGTCTCAAGGTAAAATGTCTTATGGTTATACAAACAGCAGAGGCAATATACTCTGTCTCCTTCCTCTGCTGTTTATGACCTGACCATCATTTACCACGGCTGCTACTGAAGTAAGTGTAGGAATATCTTCAGTCTTGTCCTCCAGCCTGGGACAGCTAATTATTGAGGAAGAATAAAGTTAGCAGATCAGTTGTGTCATGTGAAGTAAACTGGTAAACATGATCCATGATATGAATCATGGACGTGTGAGAGGCAGTGACCTGTGACCGCTGCAAACTGCTTCTCTTAATCATCACAGTCATCATTTACGTCACGCCACACGAACTAAACCCGTTCATAAGGTAATTAACCTTTATGAATACAAGAGCCGTTCAGTAGGTGATTAATTTCTGGCGTCATAAAAGCCGCTCGTAAGATAAGTGTTCTTTATCGCCGTAAAAGCTGTTCGTAAGATCGTTAATCTATATCGTCATCAACGCCGTTCGTGAGATGATTATCATTTGTCATCATAAAAGCCGTTTGTAAAGTATTTAATCTCTATTCTCTATTGTCATAAAAGCCGTTCTGATGATGATTTTCCCCCATCGTCAACAAAGTCGTTTGTGAGATGATTAATCAATATCGCCATAATAGCCGTTCGTGAGATGGTTAGTCTATATCATCATAATAGCCGTTCGTGAGGTGATTAATCTATATCATCATAATAGCCGTTCGTGAGGTGATTAATCTTTATCGCCATAATAGCTGTTCGCACGATCGTTTAACTATATCGTCAAGGTTTATAAAGGTAATAGTTATAAGGCAGAACATTTTTTTTATTCTTTTTTTTTTCTCTCTCTCTCAGATAAGGATATTGCTGGTCCCAGTCGTGTCCATTGTGCTCACAGATTATCAAACTGCTCCTACTGGAACTGGTTCATGATAACCTCCAGCGTTGGGCCACAGGAAGAGTGACTTCCTTTTCCCTCTCTGTGGAGAGACGAGGCGAAGAGTTTCCAACCCTCTGTTGGCAGCAGATGATGGTGTACACACAAACGTAATAGTCGACGTAGAAAGGGTTGGGGAGGAGGCAGATGAATGGTTGGAAACCCTTCCTCGATATTTGCGATCCTGCGAAAAAGAATGTAACTCGTTTATGATAGTGTTGGAACCATTTCAGATGTTTAGGTCCATTGCTTCTTTGTGCATGTGTTGGACAGTGAGTTACGGGATGTCATCTGGATTGTTTGGGTCCAGGCTGCCTCCCCATCTGTCACAGGAGATAGAAAACGTTTTGTTGTTTCCATGAACTTAATATATTGTGTCACTGATTTATTCATGATACGATGGTCTTAGCTAAAGAAAACATTTTACGAGAATGAAAGTGAAAATATTGTGTCATTGATTTATTCATAATACGATGGTCTTAGCTAAAGAAAACATTTTACAAGAATGAAAGTGAAAAATGACGTTTATGTTTAGATTGTATAATATTACCATTAACAATTTCCTGACTAACGTAGAAATCATAATGAATGACAATAATGTTAATGATGTTAGACTTGCGTTGTCCAAATATAATGAGTAATTGATTTATATAAGATTAGAAACAAATATAAAAAAGGATGTATCTACTATAATGTGACATTAAGGTCCATAAGCGTATATAATTGAGACGGGAAGAAGGGCCTTATGGAAACCAACATCGTATAAGTCAATATTCGAGTTTTCCATTAGAAATTCTGAGTGTCGTCAAACATGTGAACAGATTAATCCTGTTGAAGATATAATCCAACGCTAAGATGCGAATCAGATAACATCATAGAAGGAACATGATGATATGAAACCAACTATAAACTTCTTAAGCTTGTCATCTTAACGGGACAATATAAGCTGCACAGCTTTGTGAATCCTTGTTTATATTATGCCTTTGGCAACTCGTGTTCGAGACTTTCGTGAACATCTTTATGTAGTCATCTAGGAACATAAAACCTTCTCACTTATTTTCTCCACATATTTCTCTCATTCTTTTTTATG
This sequence comes from Panulirus ornatus, assembly GCF_036320965.1. Classification (NCBI taxonomy): domain Eukaryota; kingdom Metazoa; phylum Arthropoda; class Malacostraca; order Decapoda; family Palinuridae; genus Panulirus; species Panulirus ornatus. Next base: position 25,704,216 of record NC_092230.1, on the reverse strand, counting down.
TTAGCTGAGACAGCACTGGCAATGGAGACCCTAATGAAAGTCATATCATTAATGCTATATATATATATATATATATATACATATATATATATATATATGTGTGTGTGTGTGTGTGTGTGTGTGTGTGTGTGTGTGTGTGTGTGTGTGTGTATATCCGAGCCTAAACCAGTTAGCATTTTATTGACTGACTCCTAAGGGTGGAGGAACACCTGGTTTTACATGAGTTTCCACGAGAAAGACAGACAACAAAGGCCTGATTGGCCCACGACTGGGTTGTCTGGTAAGAAAAAAAAAAGCATGTTGACAAGAAAATTTAACTCCGTCAGCAGTTTTTTAAGTAATGACCGACTCTCCGCTGTTGCACATTAGCCCTTTAGTGTCCCCTTTACCGCTATCGTTTATACTGTTTATTTCTGGCGTTTTTCTTCGAGTATACCTGAATTTATGATATATTTGTCTAAACGACTTTTGAAGGTATTTCTAGTCATCATTTACTGTGTCTGACAGTAACTGATTCCGGTTGCTCAACACAACTATAGGAAAAGAAGCATTTTCCCACGTCCGTACTACATCTTTTAGCTTTGAGTTTTATTTCATTTGTCCTGGTAACCGTATTTTTTTGTATTTCGAAATAATGCTCGTGGTTTACTTTATCTAACTTGTTCAGAATTTTGAAAACTTAGATTAAGTCGCCGCGAAGCCTACGTTTTTTAAGGGGGGAGAGATCCAATCGTTTTAGCTTCTCTTCGTATGCCTAGATTTCTAAGGGATGGGATCCATTTTGTCGCACGTCTTTGTGCTTGCTCTAATTTTTTCCTCGTATTTTCATATATTTTGGGGACGAAAACTGGACTGCTTTTCAAGGTATGGTCTTACTAGAGAATTGTGAAGTGTGAGAACTGCTACTGGTGTCATGTAATCTATGTTTCAGACTGTGAAACCTAACATTTGGTTGCCTTTTTTACTTGCTGCTTGACACTGTATAGTGTATTTCAAGTTGTTGCAAATAACAACTCTAAAGTCCTTTCCTTCATTTACTTTAGTCAGAGAATTTCCGAATAGTTTGTAGTCGTAACGTATATTCTTGTCTTCAAAGTGCGTTACTTTACACTTGTCTATTTCGAACTTCATTAGCCATTTGTCTGACCACTCTGCTAGTAAGTTAAGATCTCTTTGAATCATTTCGCAGTCCCTCCTGTTTACATCTCTACCTCCTAGCTTAGGATCGTCAGCAAATTTGGAGATCTTAGATATGAGACCGAGTTTTAGGTCATTAATATATATCATGAACAGAGTTGGACCTAGGGCCGACCCCAGCGGCACACCACTCATCACATCTAGCCAAAGTGAGGCTTCGCCGTTTGATACTACACGCTGCTTCATTCCGGTAAGCCAGTCTTTGATCAATGTACTGAGTTCTTCAGCGATTCCCTCTGCTTTGAGTTTATGTAATAGTCTATTGTGAGGTACTTTATCGAAAGCGTTTAGGAAATCTGAATATACTACATCGAACGGTAATTTTTCTTCCCGTTTCTTATAACATTAAAGAATTCCAGCAAAATCATCAGGCAGGATCTTCTATAAAGGACACTGTGTTGGTGGTTCGATATGATTCTGTGTTCTAGAAACGTAACAGTTTTATCTCGTACGATTCTTTCCATCATTTCATCTAACACTGACGTGAGGCTAATTGGGCGGTAGTTCATGGCAGACTTCTTGTCTCCTATTTTCTATATAGGAGTAACATTTGCTAGTTTCCAATTAATTGGCACCTGACCATCCGATAGAGATTTCTTGAATATTTTTTGTTATGTGGTATCTCAGCTGTCTCCTGACCTCTTTTAAAAGTCTTGGAGATAAGATATCTGGGCCGTTGGATTTGTTAGGACTTAATTGGTCCAGGTATTTTAGTTCATAGCTCTTTACTTCTCTAACCTTCAACTCATCTTCATCTGATCCATGAAACATTTTCCACTGGTTGCGGTATTGGAGATGTTTGTTTCATCAATTATGTTTACTGAGTTAAAGGAATGATTTATGATAGTAGCCATTTCCTTGTCGTCAGTAGTTAGTGTGTCATGTTCGTTTCGTGATGGTCCAATTCCTTCTATTACTGTCTTCCTTTGTCTTACAATTCTGAAGAATTTCTTTGGATTATTCCTAACTTTCAAGGAAATTCTTTTTTCTTCCTCGCATTTACTCTGTTGTATGAGCTTCTCACACTCTTTGGATTTTGATTCATTCTTGGTGATTTTCATCGGTTCCCACTGATTTGAATTCCTTATATGTTTTCTTCTTTTGATTGTTCTGAAATATTGCAAGTTGCCTTCGTGATTCGTGGAATATGTTTGTTTTCAATTTCCAGTAATGTGCTTTTAGAATCATTCCACATTTCCTCTACTGTGTGAACGTCAAGATATTTTCTCCAATTGGTTTTGTGAATTTTGTCAAATGTTTTGAAAATTTGCTCGCCTGTAATCTGGGATCAAGGTTTGTTGTCATTAATATCATAATTTAGATCCATCTCTAATCTAATCAGACTTTGATCGCTGTTTGACAAACTCTCGCCTACTTTGCAAGAGTTGATTGTGTCACTGGTAAGGACAAGATCAAGAATGCCTTTACCTCGCGTTGGTTTTTTAATTAAGTGTTCTAGAAATGCGTCTTACAATCAGTTCCGTTAGTCTCGTTCCCACTCGATCACCTGTTATCGTGTTCCAGTTTATGTTTGGACTGTTGAAGTTTCCTACTATGATAACCTCTTTCGTGTTTAGCATAGTTTTGGTATCATTGTATAACATCTTATCTCGGTCATTTTGTTTAGTAGATTCTGTAAATAACGCCAAGACGTAGTCTACTTTTGAACTTGTCAGTAATGTCAATATAAAGAAAGTCGTAGTGTGTGTGTGTGTGTGTGTGTGTGTATATGTGTGTGTGTGTGTGTGTGTGTGTCTACTTTGCTTAATAACACTTAGATTGTTATCAACATAGATCAAAACTCCATCACCTACCATGTACAAACGATCTTTCGTAAATAGTTTATTCCGGCCGGGTATTACTAACTCGGCGATAAGGTGTTTATTCTCAGAGTTTACCTACGTCTCTGAGATTACAGTCATGTTCAGTGTTTCAGTAACTGTATAGGATTTACGTTCACAACCAGGATTCGAACCTATGCCCTCGACTCTGGGCGGCACGTTAATGCGTCACGGGCAGGGACGCTAACCGCTACACCACAGAGGACCATTTAAGCTCATAACAACAAAAATTGTGTCATTAAAGTAATTAGTATTCCAAACAGGTGGATATTAAACGGTTTTACTCTAGCGTGTTCCCGGGCTTTGTGTAGAGACTCGGGCCAGAATGACTCCCAATTCGGATTCACTTAAGGGTCATTAGCCCAGTAAGTTGATCCAGACTATGGCCGTTTTTGGATTATATTATTTCCTTCTTTACAATCCAGGTTGAGCAGCAGAACTTTCTCCCTTCCTCCTGTAAGAAAAGTTGTGTTGGTGTAATTATCGTTCGTGAGAAGTTTAGGATAATGTTTGTAACTACAGGAAAAGACGTAAACTGAGGACATTAAGATGCAGAAGGACATGAGAAATGTGAGGAACATCTGGTAAAGAATAGAAAACTTCTAGCGTTACGTACAATGTATTACGTGTACAGGAGGAAGAGAAAGGCTAGATAGCCTCCCCTCCTGTATCATCACTTCCTAAATGTAAACACAGGCATAAAGCCAAGTTTAGGATAATGTTTGTAACCACAGGAAAAGACGTAAACTGAGGAGACATTAAGATGCAGAAGGACATGAGAAATGGGGGGAACATCTGGTAAAGAATAGAAAACTTCTGGCGTTACGTACAATGTATTACGTGTACTGGAGGATCTACAGCAGAAAAAATGTCTTTATTTCCATATCATTCAGTTGAATGACTAACGTAAATGATTAGATCGATAGATAGATAGATGGATAGATAGATATATATATAAATCAGTTATAGGAATCGATTCATCTTTGTTTCGCTTCATGATGCTTTATGTTGCTGTGTATTGCTTAATAACGCTATTGATTAGTATGAATTACCAATTTACCTCAATATTGCTGTGTACTGCTTCATAATGCTTTATGTTGATCTGAATTACTTTACATTATGTTGCTTTGTATTGTTTCGTTCCGTTTGATGTTCATATGAGTTATTCTAAGTGACATTATGTTGCTGTGTATTGCTTTAGCATCTATGGGGAGCTGGGAGAAAAACTACATCCCACGTATATCTTACGGGTCGTAGGAGACGCCTAAGAGGGCCAGCGGTATGGGATAGGCTGGAAATCCTCCCCAACTGCATCATCACTTTCTCAAAGTAAGCCCAGACAAGATGCCAGACGGGGATTTCCTCCCGAAGGTTCGCTGCTGTGTTTCTGACGTTTCCTGGCTAATGCGGTCGAGAAGAACAGGTGTGCAAGGGATAGAGCTAATTGGAGCAATGTGATATACGGGGGCGACGTCCTGTTAATAGACTGATCCAGGGCGCATGAAGTGGTCGGGGAAAATTATGAGAAGGTCTGTTGGGCCTGGCTATAGATAGGGAGCTGTGGTTTCGGTGCATTACACATGACCGTTAAAGAATGGATGTGAACGGATTCTGCCATTCTTCGTCTCCTCCTGGCGCTACCTCGCTAACGCGTAAAATGGCGATCGTATATATATATTTTATTTTTATTTATTTTGCTTTGTCGCTGTCGCCCGCGTGTACGAGGTAACGCAAGGAAACAGTCGAAAGAATGGCCCAACCCACCCACATACACATGTATATACATACACGTCCACACACGCAAATACACATACCTATACATCTCAATGTATACATATATATACACACACAGACATATTCATATATACACACATGTACTAAATTCATACTGTCTGCCATTATTTATTCCCATCGCCACTTCGCTACACATGGAATAACAACCCCCTCCCCCCTCATGTGTGCGAGGTAGCGCTAGGAAAAGACAACAAAGGCCCCATTCGTTCACACTCAGTCTCTAGCTGTCATGTAATGATGCACCGAAACCATAGCTCCCTTTCCACATCCAAGCCCCACAGAATTTTCCATGGTTTACCCCAGACGCTTCACATGCCCTGATTCAATCCATTGACAGCACATCGAACCCGGTATACCACATCGTTCCAATCCACTCTATTCCTTGCACGCCTTTCACCCTCCTGCATGTTCAGGCCCCGATCACTCAAAATCTTTTTCACTCCATCTTTCCACCTCCAATTTGGTCTCCCACGTCTCCTAGTTCCCTCCACTTCTGACACATATATCCTCTTGGTCAATCTTTCCTCACTCATTCTCTCCATGTGACCAAACCATTTCAAAACACCCTCTTTTGCTCTCTCAACCACACTCTTTTTATTACCACACATCTCACTTACCCTATTATTACTTACTCGATCAAACCACCTCACACCACATATTGTCCTCAAACATCTCATTTCCAACACATCCACCCTTCTCCGCACAACTCTATCCATAGCCCACGCCTCGCAACCATACAACTTTGTTGGAACCACTATTCCTTCAAACATACCCATTTTTGCCTTCCGAGATAATGTTCGCGACTTCCACACATTCTTCAAGGCTCCCAGAATTTTCGCCCCCTCCCCCACCCTATGATTCACTTCCGCTTCCATAGTTCCATCCGCTGCCAAATCCACTCCCAGATATCTAAAACACTTCACTTCCTTCAGTTTTTCTCCATTCAAACTTACCTCCCAATTGACTTGACCCTCACCCCTACTGTACCTAAAAACCTTGCTCTTATTCACATTTACTCTCAACTTTCTTCTTTCACACACTTTACCAAGTGTGTGAAAGTCGAGAACATTATCTCGGAAAGCAAAAATGGGTATGTTTGAAGAAATAGAGGTTCCAACAATGTTGTATGGTTGCGAGGCGTGGGCTATGGATAGAGTTGTGCGCAGGAGGGTGGATGTGCTGGAAATGAGATGTTTGAGGACAATATGTGGTGTGAGGTGGTTTGATCGAGTAAGTAATGTAAGGGTAAGAGAGATGTGTGGAAATAAAAAGAGTGTGGTTGAGAGAGCAGAAGAGGGTGTTTTGAAATGGTTTGGTCACATGGAGAGAATGAGTGAGGAAAGATTGACCGAGAGGATATATGTGTCAGAGATGGAGGGAACGAGGAGAAGTGGGAGACCAAATTGGAGGTGGAAAGATGGAGTGAAAAAGATTTTGAGTGATCGGGGCCTGAACATGCAGGAGGGTGAAAGGCGTGCAAGGTATAGAGTGAATTGGAAAGATGTGGTATACCGGGGTCGACGTGCTGTCAATGGATTGAACCAGGGCATGTGAATTGTCTGGGGTAAACCATGGAAAGTTTTGTGAGGCCTGGATGTGGAAAGGGAGCAGTGGTTTCGGTGCATTATTACATGAAAGCTAGAGACTGAGTGTGAACGAATGGGGCTTTTGTTGTCTTTTCCTAGCGCTACCTCGCACACATGAGGGAGGAGGGGGTTGTTATTCAATGTGTGGCGGGGTGGCGATGGGAATAAATAAAGGCAGACAGTATGAATTATGTATATGTGTATATATGTATATGTCTGTGTGTGTATATATATGTGTATATTGAGATGTATAGGTATGTATATTTGCGTGTATGGACGTGTATGTATATACATGTGTATGTGGGTGGGTTGGGCCATTCTTTCGTCTGTTTCCTTGCGCTACCTCGCTAACGCGAGAGACAGCGACAAAGCAAAATAAATAGATAAATATATATATATATATATATATATATATATATATATATATATATATATATATATATATATATATATATATATATATATATATCTTTCTTTTTCTTTCAAACTATTCGCCATTTCCCGCGTTAGCGAGGTAGCGTTAAGAACAGAGAACTGGGCCTTTGAGGGAATATCCTCACCTGGCCCCCTTCTCTGTTCCTTCTTTTGGAATATTAAAAAAAAAAAACAAGAGGAGAGGATTTCCAGCCCCCCGCTCCCTACCCTTTTAGTCGCCTTCTACGACACGCAGGGAATACGTGGGAAGTATTCTTTCTCCCCTATCCCCAGGGATGATATATATATATATATATATATATATATATATATATATATATATATATATATATATATATATATATATATATTTTTTTCTTTTTTTTTGCCGCTGTCCCCCGCGTTTGCGAGGTAGCGCAAGGAAACAGACGAAAGAAATGGCCCAACTCACCCCCATACACATGTATATACATACGTCCACACACGCAAATATACATACCTACACAGCTTTCCATGGTTTACCCCAGACGCTTCACATGCCCTGATTCAATCCACTGACAGCACGTCAACCCCGGTATACCACATCGATCCAATTCACTCTATTCCTTGCCCTCCTTTCACCCTCCTGCATGTTCAGGCCCCGATCACACAAAATCTTTTTCACTCCATCTTTCCACCTCCAATTTGGTCTCCCACTTCTCCTCGTTCCCTCCACCTCCGACACATATATCCTCTTGGTCAATCTTTCCTCACTCATTCTCTCCATGTGCCCAAACCATTTCAAAACACCCTCTTCTGCTCTCTCAACCACGCTCTTTTTATTTCCACACATCTCTCTTACCCTTAAGTTACTTACTCGATCAAACCGCCTCACACCACACATTGTCCTCAAACATCTCATTTCCAGCACATCCATCCTCCTGCGCACAACTCTATCCATAGTCCACGCCTCGCAACCATACAACATTGTTGGAACCACTATTCCTTCAAACATACCCATTTTTGCTTTCAGAGATAATGTTCTCGACTTCCACACATTCTTCAAGGCTCCCAGGATTTTCGCCCCCTCCCCCACCCTATGATCCACTTCCGCTTCCATGGTTCCATCCGCTGCCAGATCCACTCCCAGATATCTAAAACACTTTACTTCCTCCAGTTTTTTTCCGTTCAAACTTAACTCCCAATTGACTTGACCCTCAACCCTACTGTACCTAATAACCTTGCTCTTATTCACATTTACTCTTAACTTTCTTCTTTCACACACTTTACCAAACTCAGTCACCAGCTTCTGCAGTTTCTCACATGAATCAGCCACCAGCGCTGTATCATCAGCGAACAACAACTGACTCGCTTCCCAAGCTCTCTCATCCCCAACAGACTTCATACTTGCCCCTCTTTCCAAAACTCTTGCATTCACCTCCTTAACAACCCCATCCATAAACAAATTAAACAACCATGGAGACATCACACACCCCTGCCGCAAACCTACATTCACTGAGAACCAATCACTTTCCTCTCTTCCTACACGTACACATGCCTTACATCCTCGATAAAAACTTTTCACTGCTTCTAACAACTTGCCTCCCACACCATATATTCTCAATACCTTCCACAGAGCATCTCTATCAGCTCTTTCATATGCCTTCTCCAGATCCATAAATGCTACATACAAATCCATTTGCTTTTCTAAGTATTTCTCACATACATTCTTCAAAGCAAACACCTTATCCACACATCCTCTACCACTTCTGAAACCACACTGCTCTTCCCCAGTCTGATGCTCTGTACATGCCTTCACCCTCTCAATCAATACCCTCCCATATAATTTACCAGGAATACTCAACAAACTTATACCTCTGTAATTTGAGCACTCACTCTTATCCCCTTTGCCTTTGTACAATGGCACTATGCACGCATTCCGCCAATCCTCAGGCACCTCACCATGAGTCATACATACATTAAATAACCTTACCAACCAGTCAATAATACAGTCACCCCCTTATATATATATATGTATATATATATATATATATATATATATATATATATATATATATATATATATATATATATATATATATGAGTGTGTGTGTGTGTGTGTGTGTGTGTGTATATATATATATATATATATATATATATATATATATATATATATATATATATATATATATATATATATATGTATTCTTGACCCAAGAACGTGTGCCAGATACCGCCATCTCGACCAATTCCTGTAACTGTGTATGTGCCAGGCGCAACCCAGCCTGACCCACTCCATTCCAATATACACTTAACCCTTGTAACAGCCGCAGCTAACACTGGTTTTAACATACCTCGTCTATCATTCTAGATTACCTTATCATTTATCAGCGTTGAATGACAAATTTATGAGGTGATTCACCCAGATTAGCGTTACTACCCTTCTAACTGCCTGTTATTTGCTTTGGCAATATCCACCTTTACAAGGGTACGTATCAAGTTTGACAGGAAGGATCACCAACTTATACTGGAATTTATTTTTCTCTGGGGATCATGGTAATGTACTATGTTGGCCAGAGTGGAGACGTGTATCAGTGCTGGTGCTGACCACGAACTAGCGAGACGATAGCTGTCAGACCCCGGGTGCCAAACTACAGAGTATATATGATATCCACAACCTGTCTGGTATATATATGTGTGTGTGTGTGTGTGTGTGTGTGTGTGTGTGTGTGTGTATCCCCGGGGATACGGGAGAAAGAATACTTCCCACGTATTCCCTGGGTGTCGTAGAAGGCGACTAAAAGGGAAGGGAGCGGGGGGGCTGGAAATCCTCCCCTCTTTTTTCTTTTTAATTTTCCAAAAGAAGGAACAGAGAAGGGGGCCAGGTGAGGATATTCCCTCAAAGGCCCAGTCCTCTGTACTTAAAGCTACCTCGCTAACGCGGGAAATGGCGAATAGTATGAAAGAAAGAAAAAAGAAAGAAATGTATATATATATATATATATATATATATATATATATATATATATATATATATAGAGAGAGAGAGAGAGAGAGAGAGAGAGAGAGAGAGAGAGATGGATAGATAGATATATAGATAGATTTAGATATAGATATATACTTTCTTTTCATTATGTAACCCCAGTACTCCTTTTTCTAAGTGTTCCTGAAGTTTCGAGGCTGTGCTGTAATCAGTAGCAGGGAAAGGATGGAAAACTTTGGAGATAGAAGTTCTTGGATGGTACAACCTCGCCGATGTTCAATTTTTACTGGCGGGTTAACCGCAAGCATGTAGATAAACAGAAAGATATATAGGTAAAGAAACGAGTATATATATATATATATATATATATATATATATATATATATATATATATATATATATATATATATACGACGTGAGGGGAGTGGGGGAGGAATGGGATGTATTTAGGGAAGCAGTGATGTCTTACGCAAAAGATGCTATTAGCATGAGAAAGTTGGGAGGTGGGCAGATTAGATAGGGTAGTGAGTGGTGGGATGGAGAAAAGTAAGATTATTAGTGAATGAGAAGAGAGAGGTATTTGGACGATTTTTGCAGGGAAATAGTGCAAATGACTAGGAGATGTATAAAGGAAAGAGGCAGGAGGTCAAGAGAAAGGCGTAGGAGGTGAAAAAGAGGGCAAATGAGAGTTGGGGTGAGAAAGTATCGTTAAATTTTAGAGAAAATAAAAATATGTTTTGGAAGGAGGTAAATAAAGTGCGTAAGACAAGGGAACAAATGGGAACATCAGTGAAGAGGGCTAATGGGGAGGTGATAACAAGTAGTGGTGATGTGAGAAGGAGATAGAGTGAGTATTTTGAAAGTTTGGTGAATGCGTTTGATGATAGAGTGGCAGATATAGGGTGTTTTGGTCAAGGTGGTATTACTGTGGAATTCATTTAAAAAGGGGGTGACTGTATTGTCGACTAGTTGGTGAGAATATTCAATGTCTGTATGGTTCACGGTAAAGTGCCTGAAGATTGGCGTAATGCATGCATAGTGCCATTGTACAAAGGCAAAGGGGATAAAGGTGAGTGTTCAAATTACAGAGGTATAATTTTGTTTAGTATTCCTGGGAAATTATATGGGAGGGTATTGATTGAAAGGGTGAGGGCATGTACAGAGCATCAGATTGGGGAAGAGCAATGTGGTTTCAGAAGTGGTTGAGAATGTGTGGATCAGGTGTTTGCTTTGAAGAATGTATGTGAGAAATACTTAAGAAAATGGATTTATATGTAGCATTTAGGGATCTCGAGAAGGCATATGATAAGAGTTGATAAAGATGCTCTGTGGAAGGTATTAGAGTATATGATGTGGGAAGTAAGTTGCTAGAAGCAGTGAAAAGTTTTTATCGAGGATGTAAGGCATGTGTGCGTGTAGGAAGAGAGGAAAGTGATTGGTTCCCAGTGAATGTTGGTTTGCGGCAGGGGTGTGTGATGTCTCCATGGTTGTTTAATTTGTTTATGGATGGGGTTGTTAGGGAGATGAATGCAAGAGGGGCAAGTATGGAGTCTGTTGTGGATGAGAGGTCTTGGGAAGTGAATCTTTTGCTGTTCGCTGACAATACAACGCTGGTGGCTGATTCGGGTGAGAAACTGCAGAACCTGAGACTGAGTTTGGTAAAGTGTGTGAAAGAAGAAAGCTGAGAGTAAATGTAAGTTTGAATGGAGAAAAACTGGATGAAATGAAGTGTTTTAGATATCTGGGAGTGGATTTGGCAGCGGTGGAACCATGGAAGTCGAAGTGAGTCACAGGGTGGGGGAGGGGGCAAAGTTTCTGGGAGCGTTAAAGAATGTGTGGAAGGTCAGAACAATATCTCGGAGAGCAAAAATGGGTATGTTTGAAGGAATAGTGGTTCCAACAATGTTATATGGTTGTGAGCCATGAGCTATAGATAGGGCTGTGCGGAGGGAGATGGATGTGTAGGAAATGAGATGTTTCACGACAATATGTGGTGTGAGGTGGTTTGGTCGAGTAAGTAATGAAAGGGTAAGAGAGATGTGTGGTAATAAAATGAGTGTGGTTGAGAGAGCAGAAGAGGGTGTATTGAAATGGTTTGGTCACATGGAGAGAAAGAGTGAGGTAAAATTGACAAAGAGGTTATATGCGTCAGAGGTGGAGGGAACGAGAAGTGGAAAACAAGTTGGAGGTGGAAGGATGGAGTGAAAAAGATTTTGAGCTATCTGTGCCTGAACATGCAGGAGGGTGAAAGGCGTGCAAGGAATAGAGTGAATTGGAACGGTGTGGTATACCGGGGTCGACGTGCTGTCACTGGATTGAACCAGGGCAGGTGAAGTGTCTGGGGTGAACCATTGAAAGTTTTGTGGGGCCTGGACGTGGAAAGGGAGCTGTGGTTTCGGTGCTTTACACATGACAGCTAGAGAATGAGTGTGAACGAATGTGGCCTTTGTTGTCTTTTCCTAGCGCTACCTCGCGCGCACACGGGGGGAGGGGGGTGCCATCTAAAGTATGGCGGGGTGTCGCCGAGAATGGATGAAGGCAGCATGTATGAAACGTACATGTGTATATATGTATATGTCTATGTATGCATATCTATGTATACGTTGAAATGTATAGGTATGTGCACGTGTGTGTGTAGGCGTTTATGTATATACATGCGTATGTGGGTGGGTTGGGCTATTCTCTCGTCTGTTTCCTTGCGCTACCTCGCTAACACGGGAGACAGCGAGAGTATAATAGACAACGAATATATATATATATATATATATATATATATATATATATATATATATATATATATATATATATATATATATAAATATATATATATATATATATATATATATATATATATATATATATATATATATATATATATATATATATATATATATATATTCTTTCTTTTTCTTTCATACTATTCGCCATTTCCCGTGTTAGCAAGGTAGCGTTAAGAACAGAGGACTGGGCCTCTGAGGGAATATCCTCACCTGGCCTCGTTCTCTGTTCCTTCTTTTGGAAAATCAAAAAAAAACGAGAGGGGAGGATTTCCAGCCCCCCGCTCCCTCCCCTTTTAGTCGCCTTCTACGACACGCAGGGAATACGTGGGAAGTATTCTTTCTCCCCTATCCCCTATACTTATATTTGTTTATTTATTTATCTACTTATTACATTTTGTCGCTGTCTCCCGCGTTAGCGAGGTAGCGCTTGAAATATAAACATTTCCATTGTCTTTCCCTTCTCATCACTGACCCATAATTGATGACTGACGTTTCTTGTGAATCATATCATACGCACGATGCTGTTATTGTCCCCAAGCATGTGTTACTGGGTCAGTAACATGGAGGGATCATATTGATCATTAACATGATTAACTACACTTTAAGATCATCATAATCAGTAACACAAGTGAGACCATTCATTACGTGTCAGGGAACGAGTATAAACTGGATCTAGTGCATTAGGCTGTGCCACACGCTCGCCTGCCTCGCTCTAATGTGTTTACTGGAGACGATCTGCCTCCCGAGGTCCTCCTCTCTGAGCCAAAGCCTCGCCACCTGCTCCTTCTCGTCATATTTACAAACATGGAGAACTGCTCACGACAACTGAGTGGGATCATGTCCTTCGTCTGGCTCATTTTTTTTTTTTAGCTGGAGTTCATTTATGGTGCAACTACAACGGCAGTCTGTTTTACTCGCGTAATACTATAAGTGTTCGAGGTAAGAGGATTCAGTACGATCTCTGAGAGAGACAAGTGCTTTGTTCCGTTAGCGTCTCCCCCAGATATCTAAGTCCTTTCGTTTTGTCATTCTCACGTTCGTATTATACATCAGTGAGGCCTTTTATACCAACCATTACACTCTGACTGTCGTCTGAACTGGTAGTTTGCTACGCGAACACCAACAGCAAAGTGGAAATTGTCTTCAAACAAGAGTGTCTTTTGATCATAAACCGTACAGTGTGATGAGTGGGGTGTGATCAAATGACGTCCCAGTTAATACCTTGGAAAGAAGATTGTAACACATCTGTTTCATGGCATTTCAATTTGCTTCATCCAGAACCTTTGACTATGTTCAAACGAACGAATACATCTTGATTTGTCTGTCCCATATTGAGATATCAGGCAGCGACGTCCCGGGGTGATGTCATTTTTTTAATGAGCTAAATGTAGCTGGGACTTGTTATTGTCATCACTAACTATTGTCTGAGTCGGTGTTAAAGTTTGGTGTATGTTGTTGAGTATTGAGGTATGGCTGGATACTGACAATGCCTCTGGCAATACTGACGATGCCTCTGGCAATACTGACGATGCCTCTGCTAATACTGACAATGCCTCTGGTAATACTGACGATGCCTCTGCTAATACTGACAGTGCCTCTGGTAATACTGACGATGCCTCTGGTTATACTGAGGATGCCTCTGGTAATACTGACGATGCCTCTGGTAATACTGACAGTGCCTCTGGCAACACTGACGATGCCTCTGGTAATACTGACGATGCCTCTGGTAATACTGACGATGCCTCTGCTAATACTGACAGTGCCTCTGGTAATACTGACGATGCCTCTGCTAATACTGACAGTGCCTCTGGTAATACTGACGATGCCTCTGCTAATACTGACAATGCCTCTGGTAATACTGACGATGCCTCTGCTAATACTGACAGTGCCTCTGGTAATACTGACGATGCCTCTGGTTATACTGAGGATGCCTCTGCTAATACTGACAGTGCCTCTGGTAATACTGACGATGCCTCTGGTTATACTGAGGATGCCTCTGGTAATACTGACGATGCCTCTGGTAATACTGACAGTGCCTCTGGTAATACTGACAGTGCCTCTGGTAATACTGACGATGCCTCTGGTAATACTGACGATGCCTCTGGTTATACTGAGGATGCCTCTGGTAATGCTGACGATGCCTTTGGTAATACTGACGATGCCTCTGGTAATGCTGACGATGCCTCTGGTAATGCTGACGATGCCCCTGGTAAGGAGAATAATGTCTAAGGAGAATAATGTCGGCTTTGGTTAGAAAAAGGTTGGAGGTCAAGTTATGGGCTGGAGGCATAGGGTGGAAGTCCTCATATGCTGCTGCTGGTATAGGGTCGAAGTCACCATATTCTGCTGGAGGTGTAGGGTCGAAGTCACCATATTCTGCTGGAGGTGTAGGGTCGAAGTCATCACATGCTGCTGGAGATGAGGCTCTGAAATCGTTACATGCTGCTGCATGAAGTCTGATACAAATATTCAAAAGTGTCGAAGGTTTTGATCATATTGATCTGAGAGGTTAATTAAGACTTGATTCATCTTTATTGCATTCGTAGTGATGGATGCCAATTCGTGGGCAAACGTTTTACCCCAAATGATGCAAAGTACTTTTTCTTCAACAGGATTGTTAACATATGGAACAATTTACCAGTTATAGTGGTTTTAGACAGTACTAATATAGATATGTGTAAGAACAGACTTGATAAATACTTTGTTTCAAGCTCATGACTTCCATTATTTGCACTTCCTCAGCCATATTAACAATATGCAGGTCGTTCTCTATCAATCATCTGTCTGCCTTCTAACTTTTACCACACTAGTCTGTGAATTTCTGAAATCTTCCACCATCACAAACAGCCTCGAAAGGACCCAGTGGTCTGTCTCTGACTGCATTCCTCTGTATCCTTTCGTATAATTGAAAATTACTAATAATATAATAGTCTGAGGACTTCCCTATGTACAGCTCATCATGACAAGAGATGTCTACGGGCTTACCAACACACATTTCAATAACTTAAACCTTTGCGGGGTACCGATAGACGAACTTACACTGAGGAAGACAAGTTCACCTCTTGCCATCACACATGACATTCCCACAGCCAGCAGTGTCCAGACACGACACCCCGCGTGTTACTAATTGAATGAAAGTTCTACGATATCCATTAAGTCATATGTTTTTTTTTTAACTTTTTGTAATGTTAGCTAAGACGGCACGAGCTATTTAATGCCCTAATCAAGGCCACCTCATTGATTTTGTATATATATATATATATATATATATATATATATATATATATATAGGGTTGAGGGTCAAGTTAATTCAAGTCAAGTCAATATATATAGGGTTGAGGGTCAAGTCAATTGGGAGGTAAGTTTGAATGGAGAAAAACTGGAGGAAGTAAAGTGTTTTAGATATCTGCGAGTGGATCTGGCAGCGGATGGAACCATAGAAGCGGAAATGGATCATAGATTGGAGGAGGGGGCGAAAATCCTGGGAGCCTTGAAGAATGTGTGGAAGTCGAGAACATTATCTCGGAAAGCAAAAATGGGTATGTTTGAAGGAATAGTGGTTCCAACAATGTTGTATGGTTGCGAGGCGTGGGCTATGGATAGAGTTGTGCGCAGGAGGATGGATGTGCTGGAAATGGGATGTTTGAGGACAATGTGTGGTGTGAGGTGGTTTGATCGAGTGAGTAACGTAAGGGTAAGAGAGATGTGTGGAAATAAAAAGAGCGTGGTTGAGAGAGCAAAAGAGGGTGTTTTGAAGTGGTTTGGGCACATGGAGAGAATGAGTGAGGAAAGATTGACCAAGAGGATATATGTGTCGGAGGTGGAGGGAACGAGGAGAAGAGGGAGACCAAATTGGAGGTGGAAAGATGGAGTGAAAAAGATTTTGTGTGATCGGGGCCTGAACATGCAGGAGGGTGAAAGGAGGGCAAGGAATAGAGTGAATTGGAGCGATGTGGTATACCGGGGTTGACGTGCTATCAGTGGATTGAATCAAGGCATGTGAAGCGTCTGGGGTAAACCATGGAAAGCTGTGTAGGTATGTATATTTGCGTGTGTGGACGTATGTATATACATGTGTATGGGGGGGGGGGTTGGGCCATTTCTTTCGTCTGTTTCCTTGCGCTACCTCGCAAACGCGGGAGACAGCGACAAAGCAAAAAAAAAAAAAAAAAAAAAAAAAAATATATATATATATATATATATATATATATATATATATATATATATATATATATATATATATATATATATATATGCCCATTTTATCGACCAACCCCTAAGGGAGGATGAACAGCTGGGTTGACTGTGGACCGACAGCCGCAACCAGGAATCGAACCCAAGTGTTCGACTCCGGACGGCCCGTTGATGCGTCACGGTCAGGAACGTTAAGGGCACGTGTCTGCGGTCGTCATACGGAGTAACTTGCTATAACCAGATCTTGCTTCTCTCGCCACACTGGTGAGAGGCAACACGAAAACTTAATGTTCCAATTCGCATCGAAACCATTGAACCAGATCCCACATCATGACCATACTTAACACAGTTACAGAAGCCGTAAGGAAAAATACAGATACACAACATAACAGTTACTACAACGGAAAATGATAGAGTAATATTAAATGACTGAAAATGATATATGAAAATGACAAATGTGAAAAGGGAAGATGGAGAGCAAGTAACATAAAATGTATATATACGTATTAATTGCTTTCTGCCCCAGGAGTACTTTCTGTTATAATGAAACTCCCGCTGCTCTCAGGAAGCCAACCACGTCCACCAGTCGGGAGCATAGGTTATAAAGTGTGGTGATGTAGTGTGTGTCTCTATGTGGGAGAGAGAGTGGAGCATCTGAGCAGTAAGTGTTCGGTGTCTTCAGTGTGGCTTTTGCACCGTGGGCTCATGTGAAGGGTCCTGGTATGTGCTGAATTGGTATATGTAATAATACACGGATAGATGACTTCCAGAGCAGAGAAAGTGTGACCCGTGCTTGTCTAGGGAGTGTGGTTTCAGGTGGATGTATGTTTGGTGGGATGGTGTTCAAGAGTTAGGTTAGGTGGGCGGGTATTCAGTGCTTGTCGTGTCATTGCAGTGAGTATGTGCTTTGTTAGAGTTAAGTTTGATGGAGTTAGGAGGAACTGTGGGTAGAGGTTGATGAAGTGTGAGGCTAAGTGTGTGAGGTTAAGGTTTTCATCTCCACTTGGGACTTGGTGGTTAGCTGTGCCGTGGTTTGGATGGGAGGGGTATCGTGTTGTTGGCAAGGAGTGAGTGAGGAGTATGTTGAGGTGGATGTTGGAAGGATCTTTGTATCGTTGTGTGTGCGTTAAGTTTGTGGTTGCCAGACAGCCGATGATTGTTGTAAGTCCTCAGTTTTCTGTGGTTTGCAGCTTTTGTTATATTTGCCCACAAGACCAGGCACGTGAGACAAGTTTAGAGTGGAGTGAGGTCAGTGGTTTTGTGGAGGATGTTAAGGGATTCCTTTTCCTGTCCAGATCTGGTGACAGTTAACGTTCTGAGGGGAATTGATTTGTGAGTTGAGTTTGTGTTGATGTTATTAATGTGGGGAGTGTGTGTGTTGTGTGTGTGTGTTGTGTGTGATGCCTGGAAGGGTTGGTGTTTTGTTCGGTGGGAGAGACTGTCCAGTCAAGGTGACTGAAGGGTGTGAGCGGTATTCACGTCTGTTTATATATATATATATATATATATATATATATATATATATATATATATATATATATATATATATATATACATATTTTTTTTTTTTGTACTTTGTCGCTGTCTCCCGCGTTTGCGAGGTAGCGCAAGGAAACAGACGAAAGAAATGGCCCAACCCCCCCCCATACACATGTACATACACACGTCCACACACGCAAATATACATACCTACACAGCTTTCCTTGGTTTACCCCGGACGCTTCACATGCCTTGATTCAATCCACTGACAGCACGTCAACCCCTGTATACCACATCGCTCCAATTCACTCTATTCCTTGCCCTCCTTTCACCCTCCTGCATGTTCAGGCCCCGATCACACAAAATCCTTTTCACTCCATCTTTCCACCTCCAATTTGGTCTCCCTCTTCTCCTCGTTCCCTCCACCTCCGACACTAATATCCTCTTGGTCTAATCTTTCCTCACTCATTCTCTCCATGTGACCAAACCATTTCAAAACACCTTCTTCTGCTCTCTCAACCACGCTCTTTTTATTTCCACACATCTCTCTTACCCTTACGTTACTCACTCGATCAAACCACCTCACACCACACATTGTCCTCAAACATCTCATTTCCAGCACATCCATCCTCCTGCACACAACTCTATCCATAGCCCACGCCTCGCAACCATACAACATTGTTGGAACTACTATTCCTTCAAACATACCCATTTTTGCTTTCCGGGATAATGTTCTCAACTTCCACACATTTTTCAAGGCTCCCAAAATTTTCGCCCCCTCCCCCACCCTATGATCCACTTCCGCTTCCATGGTTCCATCCGCTGCCAGATCCACTCCCAGATATCTAAAACACTTCACTTCCTCCAGTTTTTCTCCATTCAAACTCACCTCCCAATTGACTTGACCCTCAACCCTACTGTACCTAATAACCTTGCTCTTATTCACATTTACTCTTAACTTTCTTCTTCCACACACTTTACCAAACTCCGTCACCAGCTTCTGCAGTTTCTCACATGAATCCGCCACCAGCGCTGTATCATCAGCGAACAACAACTGACTCACTTCCCAAGCTCTCTCATCCCCAACAGACTTCATACTTGCCCCTCTTTCCAAGACTCTTGCATTTACCTCCCTAACAACCCCATCCATAAACAAATTAAACAACCATGGAGACATCACACACCCCTGCCGCAAACCTACATTCACTGAGAACCAATCACTTTCCTCTCTTCCTACACGTACACATGCCTTACATCCTCGATAAAAACTTTTCACTGCTTCTAACAACTTGCCTCCCACACCATATATTCTTAATACCTTCCACAGAGCATCTCTATCAACTCTATCATATGCCTTCTCCAGATCCATAAATGCTACATACAAATCCATTTGCTTTTCTAAGTATTTCTCACATACATTCTTCAAAGCAAACACCTGATCCACACATCCTCTACCACTTCTGAAACCACACCGCTCTTCCCCAATCTGATGCTCTGTACATGCCTTCACCCTCTCAATCAATACCCTCCCATATAATTTACCAGGAATACTCAACAAACTTATACCTCTGTAATTTGAGCACTCACTCTTATCCCCTTTGCCTTTGTACAATGGCACTATGCACGCATTCCGCCAATCCTCAGGCACCTCACCATGAGTCATACATACATTAAATAACCTTACCAACCAGTCAACAATACAGTCACCCCCTTTTTTAATAAATTCCACTGCAATACCATCCAAACCTGCTGCCTTGCCGGCTTTCATCTTCCGCAAAGCTTTTACTACCTCTTCTCTGTTTACCAAATCATTTTCCCTAACCCTCTCACTTTGCACACCACCTCGACCCAAACACCCTATATCTGCCACTCTGTCATCAGACACATTCAACAAACCTTCAAAATACTCATTCCATCTCCTTCTCACATCACCACTACTTGTTATCACCTCCCCATTTACGCCCTTCACTGAAGTTCCCATTTGCTCCCTTGTCTTACGCACCCTATTTACCTCCTTCCAGAACATCTTTCTATTCTCCCTAAAATTTACTGATAGTCTCTCACCCCAACTCTCATTTGCCCTTATATATTATCCCTGGATATAGGGGAGAAAGAATACTTCCCACGTATTCCCTGCGTGTCGTAGAAGGCGACTAAAAGGGGAGGGAGCGGGGGGCTGGAAATCCTCTCCTCTCGTTTTTTTTTTAATTTTCCAAAAGAAGGAACAGAGAATTGGGCAGGTGAGGGTATTCCCTCAAAGGCCCAGTCCTCTGTTCTTAACGCTACCTCGCTAATGCGGGAAATGGCGAATAGTTTGAAAGAAAAGAAAGAAAAGATATATATATATATATATATATATATATATATATATATATATATATATATATATATATATATATATGTGTGTGTGTGTGTGTGTGTGTGTGTGTGTGTGTGTGTGTGTGAGGAAGTACCAGGAGAGACTGAGTACAGAATGGAAAAAGGTGAGAACAATGGAAGTAAGGGGAGTGGGGGAGGAATGGGATGTATTTAGGGAATCAGTGATGGATTGCGCAAAAGATGCTTGTGGTATGAGAAGAGTGGGAGGTGGGTTGATTAGAAAGGGTAGTGAGTGGTGGGATGAAGAAGTAAGAGTATTAGTGAAAGAGAAGAGAGAGGCATTTGGACGATTTTTGCAGGGAAAAAATGCAATTGAGTGGGAGACGTATAAAAGAAAGAGACTGGAGGTCAAGAGAAAGGTGCAAGAGGTGAAAAAAATGGCAAATGAGAGTATCATTAAATTTTAGGGAGAATAAAAAGATGTTCTGGAAGGAGGTAAATAAAGTGCGTAAGACAAGGGAGCAAATGGGAACTTCAGTGAAGGGCGCAAATGGGAAGGTGATAACAAGTAGTGGTGATGTGAGAAGGAGATGGAGTGAGTATTTTGAAGGTTTGTTGAATGTGTTTGATGATAGAGTGGCAGATATAGGGTGTTTTGGTCGAGGTGGTGTGCAAAGTGCGAGGGTTAGGGAAAATGATTTGGTAAACAGAGAAGAGGTAGTAAAAGCTTTGCGGAAGATGAAAGCCGGCAAGGCAGCAGGTTTGGATGGTATTGCAGTGGAATTTATTAAAAAGGGGGTGACTGTATTGTTGACTGGTTGGTAAGGTTATTTAATGTATGTATGACTCATGGTGAGGTGCCTGAGGATTGGCGGAATACGTGCATAGTGCCATTGTACAAAGGCAAAGGGGATAAGAGTGAGTGCTCAAATTACAGAGGTATAAGTTTGTTGAGTATTCGAGTATTCCTGGCAAATTATATGGGAGGGTATTGATTGAGAGGGTGAAGGCATGTACAGAGCATCAGATTGGGGAAGAGCAGTGTGGTTTCAGAAGTGGTAGAGGATGTGTGGATCAGGTGTTTGCTTTGAAGAATGTATGTGAGAAATACTTAGAAAAGCAAATGGATTTGTATGTAGCATTTATGGATCTGGAGAAGGCATATGATAGAGTTGATAGAGATGCTCTGTGGAAGGTATTAAGAATATATGGTGTGGGAGGCAAGTTGTTAGAAGCAGTGAAAAGTTTTTATCGAGGATGTAAGGCATGTGTACGTGTAGGAAGAGAGGAAAGTGATTGGTTCTCAGTGAATGTAGGTTTGCGGCAGGGGTGTGTGATGTCTCCATGGTTGTTTAATTTGTTTATGGATGGGGTGTTAGGGAGGTGAATGCAAGAGTTTTGGAAAGAGGGGCAAGTATGAAGTCTGTTGGGGATGAGAGAGCTTGGGAAGTGAGTCAGTTGTTGTTCGCTGATGATACAGCGCTGGTGGCTGATTCATGTGAGAAACTACAGAAGCTGGTGACTGAGTTTGGTAAAGTGTGTGAAGAAGAAAGTTAAGAGTAAATGTGAATAAGAGCAAGGTTATTAGGTACAGTAGGGTTGAGGGTCAAGTCAATTGGGAGGTGAGTTTGAATGGAGAAAAATTGGAGGAAGTGAAGTGTTTTAGATATCTGGGAGTGGATCTGGCAGCGGATGGAACCATGGAAGCGGAAGTGGATCATAGGGTGGGGGAGGGGGCGAAAATTCTGGGAGCCTTGAAGAATGTGTGGAAGTCGAGAACATTATCTCGGAAAGCAAAAATGGGTATATTTGAAGGAATAGTGGTTCCAACAATGTTGTATGGTTGCGAGGCGTGGACTATGGATAGAGTTGTGCGCAGGAGGATGGATGTGCTGGAAATGAGATGTTTGAGGACAATGTGTGGTGTGAGGTGGTTTGATCGAGTAAGTAACGTAAGGGTAAGAGAGATGTGTGGAAATAAAAAGAGCGTGGTTGAGAGAGCAGAAGAGGGTGTTTTGAAATGGTTTGGTCACATGGAGAGAATGAGTGAGGAAAGATTGACCAAGAGGATATATGTGTCGGAGGTGGAGGGAACGAGGAGAAGAGGGAGACCAAATTGGAGGTGGAAAGATGGAGTGAAAAAGATTTTGTGTGATCGGGGCCTGAACATGCAGGAGGGTGAAAGGAGGGCAAGGAATAGAGTGAATTGGAGCGATGTGGTATACCGGGGTTGACGTGCTGTCAGTGGGTTGAATCAAGGCATGTGAAGCGTCTGGGGTAAACCATGGAAAGCTGTGTAGGTATGTATATTTGCGTGTGTGGACGTATGTATATACATGTGTATGGGGGTGGGTTGGGCCATTTCTTTCGTCTGTTTCCTTGCGCTACCTCGCAAACGCGGGAGACAGCGACAAAGCAAAGAAAAAAAAAAAAAAAATATATATATATATATATATATATATATATATATATATATATATATATATATATATATATATATATATATATATATAAAATCAGATCTTTCCTTAAGTTTTAAAAACCTTTAACAAATCAGGTGTCGTTTCTATCCCAGACCTCTTTCATTTAACTCCCTACCTACCGTGCCCCACCCCGCACCGCCCCGCCCCGCCCCGTCTTGCCCCAAGCCCGATTCCCGGAAGATATCAATCCGCCTCATCAACTCCCCTGGGAAAGAGCATTGCATTGCCCCTCACCCTCATGTAATTAGTGCCGGTAATTATCCCGGTTATATTCGTATGAGTTTAGAGACCAGCGTTCATTTTACGGTAACACTTTTCTTTGGTAATTACCCGAGTAATGTCATTAGGACCAGAGAGAGAGAGAGAGAGAGAGATCAACAGTGAGGAGAGCAGTCCATCAGTGGACCATCCGATCGTCATGAGGTCAATAACACATGACCCAGCAGACCATCGGATCGTCATGGAGTCAATACATACTCGCCAATCACCAAGCCATGTCGCTCTTGTCATCTAGTCATTAATACAAAAATAACGTACACAATACAGCAATTGTTTGCAATACATATTTCAAACGTGAGTTTCATATTTGTCATTTTATCTTTTTTTTTGTATCAACAAATCAGTAAGTCAATCGTACGATGATTAAAACGTTGCTTTTGACAAGTATTTTTTCACACAGCGTTTTCACTGGTTTAATCGTACGTCCATTTGTTTTGTGTTGTCCGTTTTCTGTTTCACAAAGATGTTAAGATTATTTCTGCTGTCACTGTAATCACTCGCAGCCATATTGTTTCCCCCTATGATCATTATGAATACTACTATTCATAGAATTTCTGTAATTATTATTATTATTATTATTATTATTATTATTATTATTATTATTATTATTATTATTATTACCATTATAATCATTACTAATATCATAACTTCTATGATTTTTATCATCATTATACTATTAACTTTATTCTTCTTATTATTATTATCATCATCATTATTATTATCATTATTATTATTATTATTATTATCGTTATTATTATTATTATTACTATCATCATAATTATTATTATTATCGAGTTGTCTGCTGAGCAAGGATTGATCACTAGGTATACTTGGGTTTAAAACAGGTTCATATATAATCTTAACATGGGTGAGTCAGGTTGGTCGACGATCATTACTGGACTATGCTGTGACTGACGGACGTGCACAGGAGAGGCTGTTGGATGTGAACGTGCTGAGAGAGAGGCTGTTGGGTGTGAATGTGATGAGAGAGAGGCTGTTGGATGTGAATGTGCTGAGAGAGAGGCTGTTGGATGTGAACGTGCTGAGAGAGAAGCTTTTGGATGGGAACGTACTGAGAGGGAGGCTGTTGGATGTGAACGTGCTGAGAGAGAAGCTTTTTGATGGGAACGTGGTGAAAGAGAGGCTGTTGGATGTGAACGTGCTGAGAGAGAAGCTTTTGGATGGGAACGTGGTGAGAGAGAGGCTGTTGGATGTAAACGTGCTGAGAAGGAGGCTGTTGGATGTGAACGTGCTGAGAGGGAGGCTGCTGGATGGGAACGTATGAGAGAGAGGCTGTTGGATGTGAACGTGCTGAAAGAAAGGCTGTTGGATGTGAATGTGCTGAGAGAGAGGCTGTTGGATGTGAACGTACTGAGAGAGAGGCTGTTGGATGTGAACGTGCTGAGAGAGAGGCTGTTGGGTGTGAACGTGATGAGAGAGAGGCTGTTGGGTGTGAACGTGCTGAGAGAGAGGCTTTTGGATGGGAACGTGCTGAGAGGGAGGCTGTTGGATGGGAACGTGCTGAGAGAGAGGCTATTGGATGGGAACGTACTGAGAGAGAGGCTGTTGGATGTGAACGTGCTGAGAGAGAGGCTGTTGGGTGTGAACGTGATGAGAGAGAGGCTGTTGGGTGTGAACGTGCTGAGAGAGAGGCTTTTGGATGGGAACGTGCTGAGAGAGAAGCTGTTGGATGGGAACGTGCTGAGAGAGAGGCTGTTGGATGGGAACGTACTGAGAGAGAGGCTGTTGGATGTGAACGTACTGAGAGAGAGGCTGTTGGATGAGAACGTACTGAGAGAGAGGCTGTTGGATGTGAACGTACTGAGAGAGAGGCTGTTGGATGGGAACGTACTGAGAGAGAGGCTGTTGGATGGGAACGTGGTGAGAGAGAGGCTGTTGGGTGTGAACGTGGTGAGAGAGAGGCTAATGGATGGGAACGTGCTGAGAGAGAGGCTGTAGGATGGGAACGTTCTGAGAGAGAGGCTGTTGGATGGGAACGTGCTGAGAGAGAGGCTGCTGGATGGGAATGTGCTGAGAGAGAGGCTGTTGGATGGGAACATGCTGAGAGAGAGGCTCTTGGATGGGAACGTACTGAGAGAGAGGCTGCTGGATGGGAACGTTCTGAGAGAGAGGCTGTTGGATGGGAACGTGCTGAGAGAGAGGCTGTTGGATGGGAACGTGGTGAGAGAGAGGCTGTTGGATGTGAACGTGCTGAGAGAGAGGCTGTTGGATGTGAACGTGCTGAGAGAGAAGCTTTTGGATGGGAACGTACTGAGAGGGAGGCTGTTGGATGTAAACGTGCTGAGAGAGAAGCTTTTTGATGGGAACGTGGTGAGAGAGAGGCTGTTGGATGTGAACGTGCTGAGAGAGAAGCTTTTGGATGGGAACGTGGTGAGAAAGAGGCTGTTGGATGTAAACGTGCTGAGAGGGAGGCTGTTGGATGTGAACGTGCTGAGAGGGAGGCTGCTGGATGGGAACGTATGAGAGAGAGGCTGTTGGATGGGAACGTATGAGAGAGAGGCTGTTGGATGTGAACGTACTGAGAGAGAGGCTGTTGGATGTGAACGTGCTGAGAAAGACGCTGTTGGATGTGAACATGTTGAGAGGGAGGCTGCTGGATGGGAACGTGCTGAGAGAGAGGCTGCTGCATGGGAACGTGCTGAGAGAGAGAGAGGTAACAGCTGAATGTCGAGTTATTTCTTGATGGTTAGGATGGGGCTTCTTGATGGTGATGGTTGAGGGTCTTAAAGACAAGGTCTTTCTTGAAGACTTTGATCGAGGCATAAGGGCGAGGTACTTGTTTGGTCAGTATGGGGAAGTATGGTAAGGGTCAGTATAGTGAAGTGTGGCAGTGAGGCAGCGTCAGAAACATAGGATTAATGGCCTCATTTGCAAACATGATAATCATATTGATCATCTATCTCCTTTTAGACCATAGCCTGAACATTAGTTGTAAGCTACGTGGAACACTGTATATCCCTTTTATAATGTGAACCAAACCTATCTTTTACAACAGGTGGCAGTACAAACATGTAACAAGTACCAGCACAAACATAAAAGTACCAGTACAAACATACAAGTGCCAGAACAAACATACAACAAGTACCACTACAAACATACAAGTACTAGTACAAACATACAACAAGTACCAGCACAAACATACAACAAGTACCAGTACAAACATACAACAAGTACCAGTACAAACATGGGTATGGGGAAGTATGGTAAGGGTCAGTATAGTGAAGTGTGGCAGTGAGGCAGCGTCAGAAACATAGGATTAATGGCCTCATTTGCAAACATGATAATCATATTGATCATCTATCTCCTTTTAGACCATAGCCTGAACATTAGTTGTAAGCTACGTGGAACACTGTATATCCCTTTTATAATGTGAACCAAACCTATCTTTTACAACAGGTGGCAGTACAAACATGTAACAAGTACCAGCACAAACATAAAAGTACCAGTACAAACATACAAGTGCCAGAACAAACATACAACAAGTACCACTACAAACATACAAGTACTAGTACAAACATACAACAAGTACCAGCACAAACATACAACAAGTACCAGTACAAACATACAACAAGTACCAGTACAAACATACAACAAGTACCAGTACAAACACACAAGTACCAGTACAAACATACAACAAGTACCAGTACAAACATACAACAAGTACCAGTACAAACATACAACAAGTACCAGTACAAACATACAAGTACCAGTACAAACATACAACAAGTGCCAGTACAAACATACAACAAGTACCAGTACAAACATACAACAAGTACCAGTACAAACATACAACAAGTACCAGTACAAACACACAAGTACCAGTACAAACATACAACAAGTACCAGTACAAACATACAACAAGTACCAGTACAAACATACAACATGTACCAGTACAAACATACAAGTACCAGTACCACGGTTCAACTCTATAAAATGATTTCTTTGCAAGCTTAGGGATTTATCAAAGTAAGATCTTTCATTGATAAATCCCTTAAGTCAACAAAGAAATCATTTTATAGAGTTGAGACCAAACCTCCCATTAACTCCAAGAATCTTTTAGTTCTCCCTTTTAGTGATAATTTTACTTTACTTCCCATGTTGCTTAAATCCTTTAATGTAAATGTTACCTTCAGCAACAATAATACTATAAAAATATCATAATGAGGAACTCTCTAGAAAATTCTTCTGGGTGCATTTATAAAGTGCCATGTAGAAATTGTGTTAAGTTTTATATTGGGCAGACTGGCAAGGATCTTTCTGATATACTTAAGCAAAATAGATATACTAATGGAGTAATGCCATCTCAGTTATTAACTCTAACTCCAGTACCATGCGACTGTCCAGTCGCATGTTTACCAAATGGCGTCCTAGCTTCGTGTCTTCGATGTATATCAACTGACTGTTATATTTTTCTCTTGTGTCTCCCCTGATGATGTGATTATCACACGACAGTGCACTTGGAAACTTATCGTGTTTCATTTTTCCCGTGGACTCATCGGAATATCTTGATCACACGCAGGATTGTGATCCTTTCCAATATATATATATATATATATATATATATATATATATATATATATATATATATATATATATATATATATTTTTTTTTTTTTCTTTTCTTTCTTTTAAACTATTCACCATTTCCCGCGTTAGCGAGGTAGCGTTAGGAACAGAGGACTGGGCCTTTTTTGGAATATCCTCACCTGGCCCCCTCTGTTCCTTCTTTTGGAAAATTTAAAAAAAAAAAAGAGAGTGGAAGGATTTCCAGCCCCCGCTCCCTCCCCTTTTAGTCGCCTTCTACGACACGCAGGGAATACGTGGGAAGTATTCTTAATCCCCTATCCCCAGGGATAATATATATATATATATATATATATATATATATATATATATATATATATATATATTGTGTTATTACTAGGATGGTCTGGGACTTAAGGCAGTGATGGTGCGGGTCCAGGATGTACAGCGAAGTCTACCGCTGGGATATCCCGGGGCTTAAGCCGCCTTTACGACGCTTCACAGGGCTGGATTACGCCAGCAGATCCCAGGATGGGCATAAGGGCTTGAGGTCGGAGGTCATGGGGAAGCGCCAGCTAGATCACAGACGCCCAGAGACCCACAGTGTATGAGGGAGTTGCCGGTGCTGGCTGGCTGGTGTCTGGGACAATGGCGAGTGAGAACTGACAATGTCATTTCGTCCCTGTTTTTGTCACGACCTTCCATGAAAACGACGAGAAACTAGAGAAGAAAACAATACATTAATTGAACATTATTGATCTCTTGAAGACCCTCTGTGACGGTGTTCAATATGTTCAACGATATGTTCAGTGATGCGATTACCAGACGTTTTTTATTTGGCTGGTGATGGAAACTGGAATTTTAAACAAAAGAAAGACGATAAATAAAAGAATAAACAAATAGATATATAAACTGATATGAAAACTTTCTATCGTAAATGAATTGAAGAAAATCGTCTTCCTTAAGGAATTTGACAGTCGTAAAGCCGACGCCATGATGATATGACGTCATGGAAAGCAACCCGAACGAGACGAC
The DNA here is from genome assembly GCF_036320965.1 of Panulirus ornatus. NCBI lineage: Eukaryota > Metazoa > Arthropoda > Malacostraca > Decapoda > Palinuridae > Panulirus > Panulirus ornatus. The sequence continues at coordinate 25,675,308 of NC_092230.1, read as the reverse complement.
GAAAAACAGCTATCACATTCCCTTCATGTCCGACAGTATGTACGTGAACACGACGCAAACTAGACAGAAAATTCTCGAAGAACGTCAATTTACATCGTATTATGCATACACGTCTTCGCTTCGCCTCTTTATTATTCCGCAAGACTTCAGATATTGTTGAATTATTACCAGGATACTCATAAAGGTGAGATATTGACCTGTCAGGTCGTGGGGGGGTCAGCAGGTAGGTCAGCGGAGGTGAGAGGTGATCTTGTCTTGTGGTTTAGGACGTCATTGTCGCCCTAACTGACGGACAAGATTGCAGCAACAAATTTGGCCAGCGTTCCCACCGCGCCCGAGGGAGGCAGGAATTTGACCAGATTTTCTGATGGTATTTATGTGTGGCGACGTAGCCTTGTTATCCTGGATAATGACCCGAGTAAACCTGGCTAAAACTGCCACTTGACCTGGTTAGTGCCTGCGGTGACCCCTGGCTAAAACTGCCACTTGAACTGGTTAAAGGCTGC